>NC_134402.1:152629688-152929855 GCF_038048845.1 Mixophyes fleayi
CAATTCATTTAGTACAATAAACATTTTCATTCGTATTTATCTAAATGTAATTACTGTATAACTCAACCTTCTAAACAAAGAGAGTCAAAAGAACTTGTATTTATTAAATAAATAAACATGAAAATAATGTTCTAGGAACAGAAGATTTCTAAAGGCCACAATTAAAGTCAATATGACAAACTGTATAACAGAAATGAAAACATAACGCTAATAAGGCATTTATTTACAGCTCAGATCTGTGCAAGGATATTTCAAGCAGTGCAGAATTATACTATAAAAAAAAGCACCACTGTGCAAGGCAACTGTCAGACACTTCCTGGATACCAGGGAAACTTGGTCCTGAAGCATTGGAATAAAGATTCCTATGGCAAGGAGCAGTGTAGAGGTCACAGATGAAGCCAGGAATGTCCATAGCCAGAATGAAAGATAGGGAAGTCTGTAGTCAAAGTTTGGGTCAGAGAACTGGGATTATCAGGGTTTAGCAGAGGTCATGAGCAAGGAATAAGAATACAAAGAATGCTGGATCATGGCTGAATAGCACAATAAGCTGGCAGTTTGTGCAAGTGACTGCCAGCTTTATATACCATCAGAATGCAGGGTATCAGCTACATACAGGAACTGAGCATGCTCCAGGCAAACTCATAATGCACCACTTATCTAAAATAAGAGCTGAGATAAACAGCTGCTGCTGTTCCCAAACCCACAAGACCAGGAATCAAGTTCCATGTAGTCTGTCTACATTTGTACTGTACAGATTTACAGCAGCCGCCATCTTTATTGAGTGACACAGTGACACAGAGACATTAACATGCTTAGTGATAAGTGTATCCAAGAGCATACATTTTCTTCTGTTGTTTTTAAAGATGAAGTTGTTATATACCCACAAGCCCCCCTTTCCACCTACAAATGTACATGTTTTGCCATATAGGTGGTGATGCAGCATTCATTTTAGCTGTGTATTAAACAAATAGGCAAATTCAATGAAACAATCAATGTTTATGAACCCAGTTAAATTAATAATAGGGGGCCTGACTTATTAAGGACAGTAAAGCAAAAAAAGGAGTAACTTTGCACCTTAGCAAAACCACATTGCATTGGAGGGGGAGGTAAATTTAAAACAGGGGGATAGATTTATAATTGGGATAGGGCATGTCCTAGATCAACTTCAAATTTCAGTATAAAAATAAAGCTATCAGGTATTTGTCTGCTACATTAAAAAACATCCAGTATTTAACTTATGTGCAAAATAATAAACTAATATACACCCCTTGCACTGTAACATGGTTTGTTCATGAGAAAACTTATTCCTTTTTTTTGCCTTACTTTCTTAATTAATGAATCAGGCCTGTGGTTTACAATCCATTGCATAGTTGGAGGAGGAACTCAATTTCTATATAAGATATATTTCATACAAAAAAACTGTAAGTGCAATTACAATGTTCATTATCTCCACAAGTGCACCACTTGTCAAAAGCATTTCAAGGTGCACAATGTTTCCACCCTTATTAAAGAAACTGCATACAAAATCTACTACAGGTGGTATTATACCCCTGACAGACTCCATAAAATGTTTCCAACAGCCAATCCCAACTTCTGACGTGGATGTGGCCACAGGGGAACTATGTACCACATCTGGTGAGCATGCTCTCAAAAAGTTCCTTTCTGGGACAGGGTACACTCCATCATCAATTCAATGATGCAACAACAAGCACCGAAAGATCCTTGAAGTTTCCCACTCTCTCGACTTTCCCAGTATGTTAGTATATAAAGTAAATAACTGGTCTCTCATTTACTGGCAGCAGCTGAAGCGCTGATAGCTTAAAACTGGAAACAACCAGACCACCCCCACTATTGGGACCTTTAAGAAGTATGTTTGCACATTGCATGCATGAAGAATATAGCCTTTTACTTATACAATAAACCACGTAAATTTGATCAGATATTGGTCCCCTAGTTCTTCACACAGGGAAGTTCCCGGACACTCTTCTCTAGTTTCTCCCTTGAGTCTTGAATGGAAATTCCCCTGCTCTAACTTCAGAATGTGCCTCACCTCTGCAGAATCCTCAGCCGAGCAGAACCGGAAGCCCTATCTTATCATCTAAGGAACATAATCTTTCTGTCTTTTGAATGAAGTGAGCCTCTTGTCTGTAATGTACCTGGTAACAGATGTTATTTTCAGGGCCATCTTAACAACATTATGGGCCCCCGGGCAAAGCAGTGCACCGGGGCCCCTACATATATATATATATATATATATATATATATATATATATATATATATATATAGATGTATAGAGATACAGATATAGATATAGATATAGATAGATAGAGATAGATAGATGTACTTGCTCAGTGACCCTTGAACGTTTTTTTTTTTGCAGGTTTTTTCTTTTGCAGGATTATTTATTCTAATTAGGAGCCCTGCCTATGGAGCCCCCTTGCCCGTGGGGCCCCCGGGCACCTGCCCATCATGCCCAATGGAAAAGATGGCCCTGGTTATTTTCTCAAATGGACCGACCATTGCATCTCCCCATGCTGTTCCCTCTGCTTTCCTCCCTCTTTTTTTGCCATTTGCCTTTCTCCCACTTTTTTCCTTCCTTCATTCCTCCTTTTTATTGTCAACATCACTTAAAAATAACATGTTTAAACCATTTCCTCCAAAAAATTAAAAGAAAAAGGTGCACAACCATTTCATTGTCTTTGGAAATACCCATACAACTATTATGTATCTCTGTGGGTCTTACCTATGTATCAGGTCTATTTCTTAAAAAATCATCCTGGGACAGCGCATCAGATATTAGGCTGCCCCGCTGATGACTTTTCTTTACCTCTCAACTTTGGGAGTCAGTACTGCACAAACCTCATTTTTCGATAGTTACCGGAGAGGAGAGATTGAAGGCCGTGGAGAGAGATTTGAAGATCTTTCTATCGCACTGTTCTCTTAATAGGGTAGAACGGATGAAGCCATCTTCAGATGGTGTTAGTCATCGGGGTTAAACTCAGAAAAGCTAGGCTTTTTGGAGCTTGTTAAATTGCCCCACAGCATGGAACCTGTACTGTATGATAGGGCATAGGAGTTGTACTGTAAACTGGGTTATAATAACTGTACTATATACTTGGAGCAGGGAAGCAATTCTGTATTCTAGGGCATGGGAGCTGTACTCTATACTTGTGGCATGGAAACATTAATGTGAACATTGGAGCTGTGATGTAAACTGGGGACATTAAAACTTTAATGTACACTAGGGTATGAGGAATACACTGATGGCTAAATTATAAAAGGAGAGCTGTTTCACAATATCTGGCCTAATTTGTCCCAATTTTCAATGGAATTGTTAGGTAGGTATGTATATTGAGTACTGGGTAATAATGCTGCATTGTATATTGGGAGCTTGATTGCTGTACCGTATACTGGTACATGAGAGATATAATATATACCGGAACATGTTAACTGCGCATGTATCCTGGAAAATAGTACTATACTGTATATTAGTGGCATGGGAGCTTTACAGAATATTCGGGGTATGGTTCCGTCATTTCTTCATGGAGAGAATTTACACAGTCGCATTTATATCTGGCGGCAATTAAGTGTGTAGGAAATCTTCTACGTCAGTTATATAGTAAGTCTATATTTAATCCTTGTCGGTCTGATACTATTCAGAATATTTATGTCTTGCTAACTCTTATTTATGTCGGGCTAACTCTTGTCGGGATTATTGCAGCTGAAAAAGTGAGTACTACCGTCATTATTGGGCTTATTATGGAATGGATATAATATATAATTTGTATGGTTCCATACTGACACAGCAAAATCAGATCCAATTGAATTGGAATTGATCTATCATGGTGGTAAACTGGGTCAGCCTAGCAAGCACTGATGGTGTGCACAGAGCAGTATGCTGGTCAGTGCAAAGCTGGAAGACTGTATCTCTGCTATTTATCTATCTGGCCACACCCTGTGTGATGGAATTGTGTACACATCTGACCATCTGATCATTGGGGCAGGTGACAGGATTGCACTGTGAGTGGCCAGTGGAGGTCGCCTTCCAGATATCACATTGGATATTAATAACACTACTGTCTATAGAGAATTGATGACAAACATGTGCAATACAATGCAATTCAGCCTTTATGTCACATAACTATACTTTATAGCAAACTGAAATAACACAGTGGATGTATCAGGCTATAATCCACCTAATATCTGTGCTCAGCATTACAGAGTTATGCCCCTCATATACACATGGGTCAAAAGCACTAAAAAAATAATACTGCAGCAACTCTTATAAGGCTTCCACATTCCCCTGTCAAATGCATAGTTTACTTTGATTATATCCACTATTAAGATAGCAAAACCCATTTTGAATTACATAAAAATCCTGTTATGTCTTACAATAAATCACTCCCACAGAGAATATGCTCGGTTTCACATCTCATTGTAAAACCGGATGCTTCTTGGAACAGATTATTTAGCTAAAAATCTTGTGAAAAAGAGAGTCTGCAAGCATTATGCCCAACATAATTTTTGACTTTGCTAATTTTTAAAATGCCGGAGTCTTCATTAAAAAAAAGTTCCTGTTTTGGCACTGAGGCAATCAAGAATTCTAGATAAAGACGTACTCTCTTTCCCTAATCATGAGTGATACAGTTGTGATTAGCAGAGAATCTTGCAATCAAGCTGGATAGATTGCCTAGATGCTTCTTTGTTCTAAGCTGTCCACCCTTCTTAGCAGAAATTGACCTAGAAGACGTGATCTACCAGAAATTGCATATCACGCAGTTGCTTATACAGTGATCAACCTAAGAGATACAAAACACTGCTAATTAAAATACAATCAAAGTGTCCATGCTGGTCTCAAAGTCTCAGCTTTGTACAAATGAGATTCTCTCTCTATGAAGTCCTTCCATTAACTGATGCCACCTCTTGTTGCAACCTTTGTACAAACGTTATAAGAACAATTCACAGGTTGACAGCTTCACTTAGCAGCTGTGAACATGGGGCCAGGGCAAGAGTGGAACCTTATTAGAAATCGTGTACGTGATGAATTTAGGAAGAGCCCACAAGCTGGCAATCATTATTTGTACATGTTAACAGCTGAACAATGTCAACTGTAAGGAAAACTTTTAATTGAGCTACTTCTTAAAAACACAGCTCCACCTAAACTATTACAAATGCATTTATAATACACAAGTGATGTTAATATAGAAATAAACTCCTGAAAGAAATATCTATTTAAACAGTTCTGATGTTATCAGTACAGTGACTATTAGGAAACAGTGTGTATCATAAAGAATACTGCACCTTCTTTTAAATTCTAATGGATATTATACGTCAGCTCAGAGTTCTGTGAATTGTATATCTATAGCCTGTGTAAAATGATAAGGCTGTAGGCTACATGATTCCTACATGACTGTGAATTCTAATATCCTTATAATTTATAGTAGGGTATGTATTAACACAAATATTATGTATTATACTTATCAAAAATATAACTGTACTTCTGTAAATGCTGTATTGTACTGATCTCTAATGACAGATGTACAGACCTCTATTCAACTACTATTCAACTGCAACTATTTGTGATTACAATTTGTGATGTGTTATCTGTGTCTTGGTCTCTCAGTTTGTCGAATTGGTACAAAAATTTGCTGGGATTTCTCAAAATTTAGATTAATTAAAATAATTGAACCTAATTAAAGCCTGCTCAACCATTTCAAGCCTGTTTGACCAAGCTTGACTTCGTTTGCACATGATCCAGCTGGTTCACCAGTCCGCCTGCCATTTACAGTAATGCATTACCATTGTCCTCTGAAAAATGTGACAGTTGGCAATACACCTGTGCACCGGCTGGTTGCTCTGGAAACTGTGACAGTTTGTGAACTCTCCCTGTGCACTGAAACATGTGACCTGATGGGTGGTCTGGAAACTGTGACAGTTATTTGCAGCCACATATATCAGCGTGTCTAGCGGGGACAATGCCCAGCAATGTAACATTGATGCAAGAACTTATACATATATTATAGTGTATTAAGAAATTCGTTAGTTCCTTGAATATAGTGATTGATAATATAATTATTTATTCATTATACTCAGTTGTTACAAATTATACATGTAATGTAGTGTATAAAAAAGTTATTGAATTCTGTTTATAAAGTAATTTAGTTATGACATTTCAGTTTAATTTAAAGTGGATACTGCCAGGTTTCTCTGGTTTTATAAAAATAAATCAGAAAAAATAACAATCAACCAATAACCCAAGAAACCCAAGGAAATTAATTACATTAATTGATACATCTTAAATGTTTTTAAATGCATATGGCAAACCTCAGCGAAAAGCAAATCTTGAGCTCATATGGCAAATTGCAAACACAGCAGTGTTCGCTGTTAAAATAAAAAAAAATAAGATACTGTGTTATTATTTCAAAGTATTATCTACATAGTATGACATAGTATGACTAATAGTTGTGCTTGGAGCTTTAGGAGTTATAGTGCTACTCTGTTATTGTTCTGTGCTGTTTTAGCCTGTACTGTCTTATTGTTTGCAATCTATGGTGCTGCGGACAGCTTGTGGCGCCATATAAATAAAGGTTATTAATAATAATAATAATAATAATAATACGATAAAAGGAAAATACTAACCTTAAAATGGAACAGTTTATGCAAACAGTAAACCTTAAATGCGAATGACAAACCTCACATGGGAACCACAAAATCACATCGGGGTCCAATGAATATTTTACCACAAACAGGTGATGGTCATCGAACCAGTGATATTCAAACTGATTAAAAATTTTCATCTCTACCTATGAGGATTCTAATCTTTGTATCTGTTCTGTCAACATTTGATAAATTGTAGCATTACCTGATTTCATATTTTTTTACATCCTTATTAGTTAGCCCTATAGTGACACAATCTGTTGGAGTTCATTAGATTTGTGCAGTTTTGTTTTCAAATTGTTTAGTTATACCTTACCCATCCTTAGAATTGTTGAAATGTCCCGGCTATACATGGCTTGCTATATCAACTAGTGCATTTAAAATAAAGTACTCACTTGTTAAAAGTATATATTTTTCCCACTTCATTAGCACCAAAGATAGCCAGCCAATATTTTCTGATCTCTTTTGGCGCATATTTTACCAGGCAAAAATCCAAATTTTCTGGACATGTGACTATAACTTGCTCTGTCTGTATATCATTGGATTGACTGTTTGTTACTTTATAAAGAATGGCGACTTGCATGAACAAAATAAAATAAAATAAAAAAAATACTCCCCCCAAAAAAACTAATTGTAGCTATCTGTCATGAGATACAGGGACTGAAGGCCACTTGCTGATATTTGCCGTGCTAAGCTAGGAGGTGAAGAGTCTAAACACGCCCAAGGTCTTCACAAGGACCCCCGCAAGGGAGTTTGGAGTTTGCTGCAAGGGACGTGCAGGTCGCGGCCCTCCAAGTTAGCTATCAGTGAAGTGGATGAACAGACATGGTCATGTAGGCAGAGGTCAAACCGTTCGGGCAAACGTGGTATCAAAGGAGAAGGCAAATTGGAGTCAGTAAGCCAAAGGTCACATAAAGCGTGAGCAATCAGGC
The DNA here is from genome assembly GCF_038048845.1 of Mixophyes fleayi. Lineage (NCBI taxonomy): Eukaryota > Metazoa > Chordata > Amphibia > Anura > Limnodynastidae > Mixophyes > Mixophyes fleayi. The sequence continues at coordinate 152,637,279 of NC_134402.1, forward strand.
CAAAGAGAGATCCAGGAGCAGAACCAGAAGAAGCCGGGTCAGTACACAGAAGATCAGTCAGAGAGCAGGGAAACAGGCTGGAACACTGGAGCATAGGAAGACCTAGATACTTTGGTGCCTACCTAGTGTTAGAGGCAGGTTTAAATAGAGGAGCCAATTCCCTGATTGGTGGCAGTGGGACAGAAGATGCACAGAAGTGTCCCATTGCCTAGCAACCAAGATGTGAATGAACTGCACATGAGCACAGCAAAGCAAGGCTCGGAGAAAGAAGAAGGTGTCCCAAGCTGCCGGCAATAAAAGGTGTGGGGATGGCGCCTGACTCTGTCCTCATCACCATTAATAAAAGAACAAGGACAGCAGTACTATACTGCATTTATTTTACTCAATTTGGACCAGAAATTACATAGTTAACTAAATGCTTATATGCATAAATAGCAAAACATAGCACTTGTCATTCAGACAACTAAAGATTTGACAATGGTTCTAATTTTGTTGCCACTTTTCGTCTGGGGCAAACACCAAATATCCTTCACATGTTCTGTTTGTGTGCTTAACTTCATTTGACAGAAATTATTTTGCACTTACCAAGATATTGAAAGTAACGGAAACCCTGTCCCTTTTTAATAGATGATAATGCAAAAGAAATACTCTTACCAGATTACACAGACAGAACATATGTGATTTTCCAGCTAGATGGACTTCTACCGTGCCTAGGCTTGACAGACTGCATGAGTGACTCAAAGAAAAGCCATCAATGAATAATTTATATTGAATCCAAAATGTTTGGAAAAGCTTTAACCCAAGTCAATGGGAACTGATGGAAGGTATTTGAAAACTGTTGCATAACTTTATTTGCAGGGATAATTGTGGTATTTGTGACATTTTATATTTCCTTTCTTGCTACAACAGTTGTTAAATTGTATGTGGCAGGACAATGCTGCTGCCCTCTCCAAACAAAAGCCACGGTGACCTAGCTAATCATGATGATGATAGTTAGATTAGTATTGATGATGGGAGCCAAGAATAAATCATTCACAAAGTAGAAACACAGATAGAAGATAAAGTTGTCATTTGTGGTGAAGAATTAGAAGCCATGGCACACAGTATGCTTATATTTATTGAAACTGACAAGCATGTCAAAATTAGGAAGAAAAGAGATTATTATTTAATCCTAACCCTGCTTAAATTTTTTTGCCATATCAGAAAAGAAGTCTGTGTTTTTGCACTGCCAATAAATGTTTATACAGACTATTCAGTCGTACATACAGCAAGAAAAGGAGAAGTGTCAAAGAAAAAAATACATCAGCATGTACACAGCGACCTCACGTTAATGAATGTTCTATGAAATTCACCAAACTGTCACCAAAACAGCCTCCATGGGAAGTAGAAAATCGATCAACACCAAAGCCCAAAAAATCTCTATATTGATAGGAATGATGCAAACGTTTTATGGACAGCAAATGGTGGAAGCATACATAAAGTGCTCTACAACAGCATCAACTGATCGTGATCCTCTTGAATACTGACAGAATCTTCATTAACGGCAAGAATTGTCCAAAGTTCTACAAATATTGAGGAAATGTTCACTGATAAACATTAATCAAGAATATTTAACCCTTAAATTCAATCCAGGTGCTGCCCAGGAAAAGAGAGAGAGAGAGAGTGAGAGAGCATGAAATCAGCCCAGAGAAATAGAGAAAGCAGAGTTAAAGTGTGAGCCCAGAAAACCCTGCAGAGATCCAGGGAGAGTTCAGGAATTTTCCAGTTGTCTGCTGCTTGTCCTTGTTTTTTTATCTTTATACCAGGTCCGTGCTGTTGATATTCCTGTTTCTTACATTGTCATATGGTGAGAAGAGTCACTCAAAGATAGTGCAGATCTTTCAATAAAATTCAAGCACCTTCCGAGTTTCCAGAATTAGTCACTTTCCGCTGTATATGTGAGTAACCTGCCTAACACTGCACTGCAGCATAACCAGAGCTATTTGTCCGAGAGACAGTCTGTTTGAGACAGAGGTACTGCCTTGCTGTGCCCTACACTACTGGGACTACTCTGCTATCAGGAGATACTTCTATTTGGCAAAACATAAACTGGGAGCATTATTGTTTTGCATAATAAAAACAGGGGGCACTTGTTTGGCATTGGGCAGCACAGTGGCCTAGTGGTTAGCAATTCTGCCTCACAGCACTGGGGTCATGAGTTTGATTCCTGACCATGGCCTTATCTGTGTGGAGTTTGTATGTTCTCCCTGTGTTTGCGTGGGTTTCCTCCGGGTGCTCCAGTTTCCTCCCACGCTTCAAAAACATACTGGTAGGTTAATTGGCTGCTATCAAAATTGACCCTATTCTCTTCCTCTCTGTCTGTCGATCTGTCTGTGAGTGTGTGTCTATATTAGGGAATTTAGACAGTAAGCTCCAATGAAGCAGGGACTGATGTGAATGAGTTCTCTGTACAGCGCTGCGGAATTAGTGGCGCTATATAAATAAATGATGATGATGATAATATGAACTAGAGAACTTCTATTTGGCATATGATACACTACTGTGTGTCATAATATGAACTGGAGAAACAAATGGGTAGCATAGTATGAATTGTAAAAAGTTGCGGTCAGCTGACATTCTCTTAATTTCACTTGAAAGGAACTGCTTGAATGAGCCCTTTTCTTTAAGACCTTCCAAAGGGCCTTCTTAAAATTATTGTACTTCCATGGTAGTACAGACAGCAAGATAGAACAAAAAGCAAATGTAAATAATATAAATAATATCTTATGCTTTGGAAAATGCCAGAAAACACTTAATAAGCTCCCTGCAATCTGACTGCTAATAATGCTAAAACTTTCAAGCCCCAGGATGCCATGCACATGAGCCAACATTCTAGCACTTCTTCCCTGAGAAGAAGATGAGTGCATGCGCAGCATACGTAATAGCAAGAGAAGAGAGCAGGAGCTGGCTAGCCAGGTATACGAGGTAAGTGAGTTGGGGTGATTCATGGGGGATATAATGATATGGCAGGAGAATGTGTGGGACATGATATGGGGGAGATGATGATGAGAGGGGGATTGATAACATGAAAATAGTGCTAGACATGACCCAAGGGTGGTGCTAAACACACCCCTCCATGGCACTTTGCATATACCTCTCTAGATTTGCCTAATGGTATGTGCAGAGACATTCCTACACACATTGGGCCTGATGTATTAAGGAAAGTAAAGCAAAAAAATTAGTAACTTTGAACCTTGGCGAAACCATGTTAAAATGCAAGGGGTGCAAATTAGTTTATTATTTTGCACATAAGTTAAATAGACTGTTTTTTCATCTAGCACACAAATAACTTGATAGTTTTATTTTTACACTGAAATTTAAAGTTGATCTAGGATATGCCCTATCCCAACTATAAATCTGTCCCCACATTTTTCATGTAGTATGTAATATGTTATGGATTGTTGATGTCTGTTTATTGTATACCACTGTAAATTATATGCATGGCACTGCGGACCTTTTGTTGTGCTTTATAAATAAAAGATTCTAAATATTCTAGAGATGCTCACTGACCCCCGTGTTTTGGTTTTGTTTTTGGTTTTGGATCTGGATTACCGTCGTGTTTTGGTTTTGCAAAACCGCCATTGCGTGTTTTGGTTTTGGTTTTGTTTTGCTATTTTGTTGTAAAATCAATGTTTTTGGGCATAAAATAACCAAATTTAGTGCTCCACCTGTTTCTTGGATAAGTAATGTAATTGTAAAGCTAATAAATTATCAAAAAAACAGTTTAATTCCTGGTAGGTAGGCCTACATTAATTCTACACACAAACCAGATTGTCTTCCTCTCCATCTATGCATATTGGCAATGCAGCCATCGTCTTTGGGTGTATATTACACCCTACACTTATAGTTAAATATCTAAAGAAACGGACCAAGGCAGTTTGGTTTCTGTCTCTATAGCCCCCCATCCCCCCCCCCCCCGCCCTCCACTTGTAGTTGAATAGAAAAAAAGCAGCCTGGATGGACTGAACAATATAAAAAATAAATAGACCAAGGTAGTTTGGTATCTGTCTGCATCAGATCCCCTCTCCACTAGGAGTAAAATAGGAAAAAAGCAGCCTGGATAGACTGAACAATATAAAAAATAAATAGACCAAGGTAGTTTGGTGGCTGTCTATGACCCCCCCGACCTCCACTTGTATTAAAATAGAAAAGAAGCAGCCTGGATAGACTGTAGAATTAGAATATTAAAAGAAATTGACAAAGGCAGTTTGGTATCTGTCTGCATCATAAGGGCCCTTCTTTATGGGTACACTAACAGAATGCTCACGATTAGACATACCACTGTTGGATGGACTTTCCACAGGGATTGGCCTTAGTGTTTTCTTGCAGCTCGGCTTTCACACGTAGTTGTGCACCACTTTTGGAATTCAAATTACTTGGTCTTGCAAATTCTATAGACAAGCCTGCTTGTTTCCTCTTTATCAATGACTCTTAGCAATTGAGCACTCGTCTTTGGGTGTATATTACACCAAAACCTTATGAGTGCAAATTAGTAAAAATACAGTTTAATCCCTGATAGGCCCTCCACCATCCTTTGCATGTTAATAGTAGGATTGGTTGGAGTTATGGTCAAGGTCACACATTTCTTTTAAAAATCTTTTAAACCGGCCCAGATGTTAAACTGTTGTGCTCTGCCACCTGCATCATCCCTGCTTGTGTTTGGAAAGTGCATATTGGTGCCAGAACCTCATGTGCCAGAACTGCTGCCACTGGTGCCACACACTGCTGCAGGACTTACACAATCAACCGCATCCTCATCGTTGGATACCCAAATCTCCCCAACATCCTCCTCTAAAGACAAAGTGTCATCCTCACTTGGTGTATCACTGGCTACACTCGGGCTGTTCAGGCACACATCAGCAGAACTGCTTAAAAGGTCACTCTTTATGGGTACACTAACAGAATGCTCACGATTAGACATCCCACTGTTGGATGGACTCTCCACAGGGATTGGTGTCATTTGTGATTCAGAGCAAACATTATCCTCTAATGCCTTACTGTTATCTTGCAGCTCGGCTTTGACACGTAACAGTAGTTGTGCACCACTTGTAGGCTTGGTAACATTTTTGGATCTGCCACTAATAGAGAAAGGTGAAGGCCTCATTCTCTCTTTGCCACTGCGTGTGTAGAATGGCATGTTGGCAATTTTTTTTTATCGGCACTTAACTTTTGCTCAGTAACACTTCTTTTTTGCTTCAACACAGTAAAAAAAATTTTGGGGGTGTGTTTTTTTGACTGATTTCAAAAGACTGTGTAGTTTCACATCGCCTTGCCCAGATGACGTACTGGGAACACTACCATCAGGACTGGTGACAGAACCTGGTTGCTCATTCTGCTCATATGTGGACTGCTTTGAATCCATTCTGAGCCCAAAGCACTTGTAGTGCTACAAATTGTTTTAGATACTGCTGACAAATATGACTTTTGACAGCCAGAAATATTAATGCAAAAGAATGGGGGACACCCCAAAAGCACTTGAGTGCTAAAAATAATTTTTTTTAGACTGCTGACAAACAGGACTTTTGACAGCCAGAAATATTAATGCAAAAGCATGGGGGACACCCCAAAAGCACTTGAGAGTGCTAAAAATTATTTTTTCAGACTGCTGACAAACAGGACTTTTGACAGCCAGAAATAATAATGCAAAAGAATGGGGGACACCTCAAAGCACTTGTAGTGTCAAATATTGAAAAAAAAAAAGACTCCTCTATCCTCCTCTCTTTTCTATCAATTTTTATCAGAATTGTAATCAGAATTCTATTCTCTGTCCCTGCTCTAATCAGCCTGTGACTACACCCTGCTCTGTTCCTCTGTCAAATGGCGATGGATTGCTGTGTAGGCAGGTATTTATAATATTCAAGTATCGCGAGAACCGAGCCCCGAGATCCGACGACGTCACGATGACGTTCGGCCTCGATTTGGAATCCGAGCGGGCGGGAGAGTACCAAGCCTGCTCGGCTCAGTACTCGGATAGGCAAAGTTCGGGTGGGTTCGGTTCTCGGGGAACCAAGCCCGCCCATCTCTAAAATATTCACACCACCCACTATTTGCCAGAAATAAAACCTGGAAAAGTTGAGACAAATCTAACTGTGAGGTTGAACACCCCTTCTTCCCTCTAGGTATGTTGGGGTGCCCAGAGGACCAGGGGCTACATATAAATAAGCCTTATCCCTCCTAACAGTTTCATTCTTATTAAATTGTTCAAAAGTGATAGAAGAGGCACTTGATGGTTATGTCTTTGTGTATCATGTAATAATAGAGCAGCCAATATCATTTACCTTTTTCCTTCTGTTGTGGTTTTCAGATTTTTTTATATAATGCTTTTATTATTAATATATCTTATTCCAGCACATATATACACCTGCATCTGTGCTCACATTTAGTTATCAAGAAGCCATCAAAATGCTACCTTATGGCCAGAAATTAGACAAAAAAAACGGCTACTTCATCTATCCTTACACTTAAAAGTCTTATAGAACGTAGCATGTCTGAATTTATAACGCAAACAAACAGGGCTTACTTTCTGGATATAGGAATTCCACCTGTACAGGGATCATACAGCTTTATTACCCGAGTCAATGGTTTGGTTATAACTGCACAGCTTCTCTGCTATTGTTTGATTGTTTTGGCCTCTTGATGTTTTCCTTTAATGGCTTATTTCATGGCAGTCCATCTTCTGTAGGCTGCCAATGCGAGGCATCAAGATAGCATATCGCAATCTATATGTTGCTGATTTGCAAGATAGAATACAAACACAGGACCAGCAAAATAAATTCATATTATGTAGTAAATGTAGACAGCTTGTTACTCTCCAGCTGCATGTTGGGACTTGTAGTTCACTAACAGAGCCTTCTACACAGTAGGAAATGTAAAAACATGACAAGCAGAAATCCTCTGCACACGCTGCTTTCAAAACCTGAAATAACATATTACCTGACTATTACTTCTGCTGTGCTTGGCTCCACATGCAAGCAGGACAATAATAAACAGTTTGGCAATACAATGCAGGACTTTCCAGGGGGTGAAATAGTTATCCCTTACATTGGCAGTGTACATATCTTATTCCTCTGATACCCACTGGAAAAATAGTATTCTTTTCCGAAAAATCTGATAGCACATCCTGTGAAATGTCACCAGGTTATTGGGGATGATAAAATGTCACAGCTCAGATAGCGTCTATTCACAGCACATAGGAGTAGCACGTGTTATCAGGAATCCACAATCTCCTCTGACACTCATGCAATGGCTCTTTCTTTATTCACAGGCAGCACATGCATAATTTATAAACTGGCATCATAAAAAAAGACTGGCTGTTAAAGCTAGTTGTATGTTCTGCTAAATATCAAATGCGACAAAGGTACCATCGCTCAAAGAGTGTTTTGTATAATCTATCAAACTGAAACTTGCTTATCTTAGTTTCTGTCAAGTGGATGCAAAAGAAATGCTAGAGCATTACCAATAGCATATAGAGATGTTTTCTAAGTATTTACTGTTGTTGCACTAAGGTTTAAATGCACATCAAGAAAAAATATTTTTAAATATGGGGTAGTTCCTAGGAATCAGTGTGACCTGTAAATGTGCCATCTTCATCCTTTGACGCTCATTTAAACATCTCTTCCTGCAAAATGAGATTTTGTTTTTGCACATTGACAACATTTGAGGCCTACATTTAGCTAGGAACAGCTAAATGCACCCAGCTTTGATCAAGGTAATAAAGAGCTTCACAAAAATGACATGTAATAAAGACAGCCAATATTGATTTTCTGTAGGTGTTGGTCTACAGTTTTTGGGGTTTTTTTCAAACTCTTGTGTTTTTTTTCAACATTTAAACTGGTGCTGCACTGACACCATACAGTGCTTCAATTTAGCTGAAGCCTCCTTAGTATCTCATCTATGTGAATGCAAATTAAATACAGACATGGACCTACAATAGACTTAACATAACTGTTCTACAATATGTGGCTTGTGTCTATATACCTGAATACCTTATACACACTCCAGCCATTACTCAGTTTCCACCACACTCCTGTTTAAGCCATAATCTCTTAGGTGCCTATTTATCAATCATATTTTTCAATAAAGTCCCCGAAAATGGCAAAAAAGTGGTAGATAATAATTATGCCCCTAAGTGTCTTGCTATATGATCTTATATTGTAAATTACTACATGAACCCAACAAAGAGTCCTCCATTATTTAAATAAGTTTGTGTCTGGGCTCCATGTTTAGGGGAAAACAATATTTTAATAATAAATTAAAATATGCAACATTTAAGGTACAATATGTTAACAGAGATGGCAGAGACCTCGACTCCATGAATATCGTCCTGGACTCAAACGATACTTTATATAGTAGGAGCTCAGGTGGATCATCAGCTCTAAAACAGTTTCTATAAAGTTCTATATCAGTGGTACACAACATTTTTTTGACTGGGACACGTGCCCCATTGTTTTGGGACCCTAAAGAGACTGCTCTCATTAGAATGTGCTGACAATAAGGGGACCACAAAATCATTTCTGTGGCATCAATTGGAGTTCCAACCCACAGGTTACAAATCTGTGAACTATATAACAGTCCTGAAAGCATTAAAGTAGGGAACACTGTGACGAGAGAATTGGAAGCTATGGTTACGGTTTATCACAAGATTAAAAACAAGCTGTAGTTATTAATGTTTATTTAGGTTTTAAAGTATACAGCAGTGTTAGGCCCAAATGTATTCCCTCAAGTCTAATTGTGTAGCTCCCATAACATACTATACTATTATGTCAAGCAACAACTGTAGATATCATACTGCCAGAGCCACTGTATCATTCATGAACAATGCAGCAATCACCATAGTCAAGGAGTCAAGTTGCTTTCTCTAACCACTCATCCAGCAAGCACGTGTAATACAGCTGCCTCTCCATGCGTCATCTTGGATACTAGGTAAACGTAAAATAGCTACAGATGTCTCTGACCAGTAATCCTGCTAATCTAGATCAGTGTTTCTTAAACCTGGTCCCCAGGACCCCTAAAAGTGCATGTTTTCCATATCTCCTTGCTTTAGCACAGTGTATTCATTACTGACTGACACATTCTAACAGATTCACAGGTGGTGTAATTATTTCCATTGTCATCTGGAAAACATGCACTGTTAGGGGTCCTGAGGTCTGGGTTTGGGAAACACTGATCTACATGCAACAGAGTATGAATTACAGGAAAATAGACATTTTATTGGTAAATGTTGCAATACATCATAGTAAAATACAAAATTCTGCAAGTGTTATTAACATATATATCATACTTGCCAACTCACCCGGAATGTCCAGGAGACTCTCGCATTTCGCGTGAGTCTCACGGACTCCCGGGAGAGTGTGGCAATCTCCCGGATCTGCCCACTTCACTGCCCACTAGGTCCAAAACGCCGCGATTCACCGGGAATCTTGGTGTTTGGCGTTACATCACGGGGCGGGGCTAAAATGACGCGCTTTCAGAGCCCCGCCCCTGCACGCCCACCTTCCCCGGTAGGCTCCCGAATCAAACTTGCCATAAGTTGGCAAGTATGATATATATGTTTCCATACCTTAAGAGAACTAGACAAGAATGACACTCATTGGCAGTTGACTTTAAGGTGTTATTCTATGTTATCAGTCATTTATATGTGACACTCTCTTTGTCTTGAATCATTTACTCCTTTTCAAATTTCATCCTTCAGGATTGCTGGAAAAAATACTGGAGGTGGTCTTATACATGACACGAAACACATGAAGTCTATTCTACATAGGAAATATTTGTTCTTGTGACACAATTCTGCTCAGAACCTCTGTAACATTTTGCAGAGTTAGTTCTATTCAATTTAAATATTATTACTTTATTATTAAGATCAATGTTTGCGGGAAACCTTTAAATTCCACAGAGAGCTGTTGAAACATCCAGAACAGTTCATGCTTACAGCGTATGTATCATATCCACTTGTATACCCTACAGGGTATCAGTTGAGCAAACTACTACACATTAATGTGATTTATTTTACATTCACTCCCTGGCCAAATCAAGGGAAAAGGGATGAAATTGAGGGGCTCTTTGCAAGACTGGCTTGAAATTGATGTTGTCAGCTTTATTTCATGTGAAACATGAACTGTGAAACTGAACTTTTAAAAGAGAGGCACCATGGGACAATTGCTAAGAAGGCTGAGCATTGTTAGTGCAGTGGATATCATGCCAACAGAATTAACCTCTTTGTGGGAGGAGGCTGTCAATTTCTATTGCAATGTGAGCAAGGTCTACATCGAATACATTAGATAGGCACATAAGTAAGACATTTTAAGGAAAGAAAAATAAGTATGCACTGCAAAAGATAAACGAATAAACAAAAATCATATATCATTTTAATAAAACCCCATTCAGACAGTTGACTTTTTAAGGAATACTGGTTTTGAAATAAATCTATATTTATCAAAATCAGATTCAGATCCAAACAAACTGTTCCTAAACAAAATAAAAACTGCTATCATTTATTTTATTTATTTTCACAAGGTATTTACTTTGACAAATAACAAACAAAAAGAATGGAAAATTGTATTTTTATAGTTAGCAGCACGGAAATGCAGGGATATGGTGACATCCAGTGGAAGCTTGTGCACATTGCATGTAGTAAAAGTCTGTCTGGGTATTTGTTTGTCCTAAAGCTGTCGATTAAAAGTATAGTACATTATTAAACAATTCTATTCTGTAAAGTATCTTCTGATGTGTCTTAGATAATGAAAAGTCAACCTGTTTTGAAGTTTTTAGGAATTAGGACATGGATTGCTGATGTAACAACTATAAGAAGCCTTAGGGTGCTTGATACATAATTGCCACATGTACAAACAAAATAGCATTACCAGCAAAATGTTTTACTTATGGCTCAGTCGCAAAACTTTTATTGCAGATACATTTGACACTTCCTGAATTCCAATAGACACAGCCAGAGGTGGAACTACCGAGTTGTAGGCCCCGATGCAGGGAGGTGGGGAGGAGGGAACCGGGGCCAACCTCTGCATCTGCCATGCAGCGGGTCCCACTATCTCCATGGGCCCCCCGATGTTCTGTACCTGCAGCACTAACAGTAGATCTGCCACTGGACACAGCCTTTATGTCTGCACTTTCAATGGTAACTACTCAATGGTAACTACACAATAAATTTGAATCCCAAATTGTATTTTTGGCTGTTTTAGTTGACAAACATTAAAAGAGAATCTGTCACTATGCTCTAGACCAGGGTTGTCCAACCCGCGGCCTGCGGGCCGCATGCGGCCCCAGCCCGCCTGTAAATGTGGCAAAGCGGTTGTGGCAGGGGGCAGCACTGTTATTGAAAAAAAATATCCTGGAAAAAAAAAAAAAAGAAAATACTTACCTTGCGTTCACGTCAGCTGGCGCTCCGGCTCCCTCCCTGGTCTCCTCCTCCGTGGCGGCGCTCGCAGTGAATGTCGGGGGTGTCATCATCACACCCGACATCCATTGCGTAGCGCAGCACAGAGGAGTCACCTGCGCGAACTATCAGCAGCAGTGAAAGATTATCCAGTATCTTATTGTTGTTACTCTGAATTTGGACTTTCTGCACCATGCAATTATGAACTAGCTGTGTTCTCTGTATGTAGCTAATATAAATATTAAGAGATGATTGTATTTTTAATATTTTAAACCATTATAAATGTGCAGTGCTGAGTAGAGTGAAATTATCACCCACTGTTACCCTCATCGGAGGCTGCTCCATGAGCCATTTTTCCCGCCACTCTATCTTTAAATCTCTGTAGATTTCTATTAGTCCTCCTGATGCTACCTATATCGGTGACCATTTCAAACTGGTCAATAAAAAAAATGATTCATGGGTGCAGAAAGAGAGGAAAAAAAAGTTTTTGGCATTTAATTCCCCGAACCCCACTAAGGGGCAGATGCAGGTAAGTTAAATTGCAGCTGGTAATGGGACTATTGCTTTAATCATGATTCTGCAACAGGTTTCCTAACTCTTACTAACTTCATTTCCAAGTAAGTTTAATATGTTAACTATGTTTTTTTGGATGATCAGCTATCGTTAGTGTATTTTATGTGCAGCCCAAACCAACTCGTCATCTTCCAATGTGGCCCAGGGAAGCTAAAAGGTTGGACACCCCTGTTCTAGACTAACTTTCTATTTGCTTATTCCATAGTGTTTTAATTTATTTTATCTCTGAGAAGTGTATGAATTAAAATAGTGCAGAATTATTTTTTTCCTTGGTATAAACATGGAAATATAAATATATTTTCCATATTATGTACTGTTCATAAATAGAAATTACACCAAAATTGCTCAACAAATCCCGATGGAGCAGAGTTTATTGCAGTGTGTGGCATGCCATAGCATATAACCCTTTTATTTGCAGCTTACTCAAACATTTTCAAGTATCCACTGCTAAACTAATCATAGATCGGTCACAGGGTAGCAAAAATATCCTTTTAATTCTCAGCTGTGATGATGTTACTTGTAATACATTTTAAGGGGCTGATTCAATTTGCCATGAGAGATACAAGCACAAATTAGAGATGTTTTCTATACCATTAAATTGGCCACTAAGTATAAAGTGCCAGGCCTACTCATTAACAACGAACTATTGGGGAGAAGTTACATATTTGTGTCATTCGCACTAAATATTAAAATAAAACTATATAAGTATTTAAAAAGGTACACCATTTCCATATTGGATACACAAAGAAGTTTAGATTATAGGGATTACTGGTATTAGGCTCCATATGTTTGGATGCCCTGATTTAGTTTCCATGGGCTCTGCTAGCTCCTTTTGAGGAACATGTTAAAGCTCAGCTTTCTTTAAATAGTGGAACATAAAATTACCCCTTAGAAGCATAATATTCAGATACTGTACTTACACAAAAGTCTTTCAAGCTATAACAAAAATATCTAGTATTACAAGTGATAAATCAATAATAAAGCGTATTACATATTGATTTCAATCTATAAACATCTCACTCCAGTATAGATTCAGGTAGCATCAGCTACTATAGTGTGCTTACATTCTTCATTATTTATTACCAGCTTGAGGGTGATATTAGGCTGTGTTCTGCCTCTGGCAAGGCTCGTATGTAAATTCAGAGAGAGGTCACTAAGTGGCTGCTATTACTGAATAAAAAGTCTGTAAGTGGTAGTCAGACATTAATGAATATGAATGGCAGCTATAAATAAAATACTGCCAGGGAAGTCCTCGGTTCATCAACAAGTAAGGAATAGCAGCTCCAATTCAGCAATAATACTTGCCAAGATGTAGGAGGTTGTTTTTCACTATTTCCTATCAATGCTAAAGGAAAATATATTCACATTATTTTCACTGTATGTTCTCTGTTTAAGTAAGGGAAACACAAGTTAATGGAAAGAGAGCTTTACATTTATCCATAATCACTGTTATTATTATTAATAAGTCAGGACTGACAACTGCCCTAGAAAATGTGGGAGTGTCCTGGTATTGACCCACATTTTCCAGTCTCCTAAATATAGTAAACTAATAATAATAATAATAATAATAGTAAACAAACTCCTGGCTATTATAACTTCCTGTTCTCACGGTGTGTTCAGGATACTAGAAGAATGACAGCCAGCATTGTCATTAGCTGTACTGATGACTTTTACTCTGATTGGTTGTTGTAATTCACAGAAGGAAGAGTAGCTAATAGCAAACGGAAGTGATGTTGGCCTAGTGGTACGTAATAACGCTCATAGGGGGCTTGGCATTGTATACTTGACATCACATAGAATCACCATAATAGAATCTACTTTGTAAACTGATCCCCAGAATGGGCTTTGCTAAGCGTGTTAGTCACAAAAAGGGGATTTATTTAGTTAACATGTCACCAGAAACAATTTAATTTGTTCAGAGGTCACTAGAATGGGTACCGCTTTGTATAATTGACAGTCATCTCTATTTTGCATATATTTTAAAACATTTAATATTGGTATTACTGTAAATCGCTACGGAATTTGTTGGCGCTATATAAATATTGATGATGGTGATATTTAAAATGAAATGGTTACCTTTAGAATTGTGTTCTTAAGGGTGTTTGTGCTCTCTCTCCCTTTCTATATTTGCATTGGTTTCAATTAAAACTTTGGCCAAAATTACGTTTTGGAAACGCAATAAAAGAATAGAGAATAGACTGTGTGTGGCCGGGGGAGCATCGAATGGGTTAAACCTGAGCACTAAAGGATTACTACAGCAACTGCGAATCACTTGACATGAATGAAAATCAGAAGGTGATTAGCATCCCTTAATATTAGAGTCAATAAAATGTCATAGCAAAAGATCACTTGGTAATCGAAAAGCGTTGGGGTTTAGGACTATACACCCGAATAACGGAGGCGTTCTTATCCCCCACTCACTGTGCAGACGGAGAAATCCGGCTCTCTGTAGATATTACTTTCATGTGCTGTTCCATCTGATTCAGGGAACTCCTCTATATAACAGCGCATCACCCTCTGCTTAATCACCCTTGAAGAAGTCTCCGTTCGAGATGAAACGCGTTGGGTCACCTTTTTGATCCATTCTGGTATCCGTAGACAGGAAGTGACTCTGCGCTCCACTGTGGAATGCATCTCACCCGCGCATTCCAGCATACACGATCCGACTGTTGCAACCAGCCTGCCTGTTCTGGAGTTCCATTCTGAAGGAGATCATTGGACCTTGATTCTCCTTCATCCAGCAACGCTTCCACGCCGTTTACCAACATTAGCGTGAGTTCGGTGGTGCACACTTCGGTCATCACTCCATTTTTTTATTTGTATTTTAGTTAGCGTCTCATGCTGTGCATGGTTCATTGTAGTTTATTGTTATGGCCAGTATTGGGTCTTATTAAACTGCTTTTTAGTCAACTCCTCCTGGTCACATACTTTTGTTCAGTCTGAGAATTGCATTTCTAACCACTATATTATTGTGTACCAATCATAGCACATATTACCAGCTGATATAACCCTCTTTTTCCTCTTTCTTTTTTCCTTTCCCTTCTATTTTCTCTCCCCCCCCTCCCTCTTTTCCTTCTTCTTTTTGAGGTTTATCCTGACCAACGTGGACATATGTGGATATCTGGATTGATCCCTAATTGGTTTATACTCCATTGACAGCAATTCCATATCCTGCAAGTGTTTTTCAGAGACGTTGTGTGTTGTTTTTTTGTGGACTTATAGAGCCAAGAATTTTTTGCTTTTTTTCTCCATTCAGACTATCTTACAGTCCTATCCTTGGTATGCATTGATACACCACCTTTAGTTTTGTCATTTCCAGCCATTGTATGTGATGTGTTTTATTTATTCTGCTGCAATATTCACCCTTTTTCTTTATTAACACTTCGCGAGCGCAGTTGGAACATATTTATTTATACTGTATTTACAAGGAGGGATTCCTTGGTTCCTCCGCTGCTGCGAGTGTGTCACCTAGTCTGATACTGAGCGCATATGTATATCTATTGTATAGCAAAAGAGCAGACTAAAGACTGAAAACTATGTGTGAAGAGGCCTCTGTTAAGAATCATCTTTTTTTACCTACCCCCATTTCATACTGAATATTCATTTTGCAGCCAAATGATGTTTAAATAAAACAAATCAACTATATTTCATACTTGCCTATTATCCAGGAATGTCCAGTACTCCCGAAGGGGAGAACAAAAAATGAGGTGCATATGCGTTATTTTAATATATATGTATGCTGTGGGGACAAACTTACTGAAAATATGTCTATATCCTTCAAATTGCACTAAAGACATTTTTCATTGTCTCTCCGATCCAGTTTTCTAATCACAGCAGTGACCTGTGGTTTACAAACGACAGCAGGCATCTGCGCTGTGAGAGACTGGTAAACACAGCTAATTATTTACACAAATGGCTGAATACGAGTAATATCCAATTTATCACAGGCACCAGCCAGATTTTGCCCTGCTTATGTAAGTCCGTTAAGTTGTTATGCCAAATGATGCTGCCAAATGATGTTATTTTCTTAATACCAGTACACATTAGTAGATTTTGAAAAATCCAATAAGCTATGTATTTAGAGGTACAACAGTTGAAATCTCTGGCTGAGGAATGATGGTTAATATGCTATGCAATTGGGAAACATGCACAGCTGTGACT
This sequence comes from Mixophyes fleayi, assembly GCF_038048845.1. NCBI lineage: Eukaryota > Metazoa > Chordata > Amphibia > Anura > Limnodynastidae > Mixophyes > Mixophyes fleayi. The sequence continues at coordinate 152,653,438 of NC_134402.1, forward strand.
TGAAATGTTTTCCCACAAGTATGCCAATTAATTATACAGGAATGTAAACTAGAATTGATTCTAGAGTGAGCTGGTAAGAAAAAAAAATCAGTCATTTACCAATATTTCAATATTTATTTGTTATTAGCAAATGTCATTTAATATTCTACTTTATGCTACTAAACGAAGATAAATTAAATATTTTTAGCAGTGACCTTGCTGCAGTAGTGCATTGCTTTTGAAATTCTTGGGGCCTGTTTTTAATGAATAGGAATTCACCGGCTACTAGAGTGGATTTAACCAAGATAGCATTAAAGTTAAGGTTAACCCTGTAGATGCTGAGCTCATATATCAGGTAGACAGACACGTAAATTGCTGGGGGTCATTTCTCAGGCACATTTTGCAATTAATATGTGAAGCTGTTTTCATATGGCAAAGAAGACTACATCTCATTTTACATTTTTGAAGCTGAAATCTTAAAAGAAAATGTCTAAATAAACACAGCTGAGATGTTCAGAAGATAAAACCATCAGGGATCAATAGGATTAGAGATGGATGAATCAAATCAATATACTGTAGTATGCAATCCATCAAGTTTTGCCCATTTCTTTAGACCTAAATAGAATTGTGCCAAGTAATGCAGAAAATTCTTCCATAGGGGTATTTTAGTATAATTATCAAAAACTGTAGTTTATCATTATTATTGTTTACAAAACATTTATATTAAGAAAAACATAAAATAACAACACATTTGCACTATATACATTTTTTTACCCTTAATTTTTGTTTTACTTTTTCTATTTTAATCAGAAATAAAAAAAAATGCCAATAGAAATAGCAGCCCCTCTCTTGAAGATGAGGTATTGTAGCAAGGAGTCTGGGGGACAAGGTTTAAAGGCTGCTTAAACAAAATATTAAATGTTTTCTCTTACCATGCTATTCATTTTTGAAGAGGTTGAAATAGTTCTCTGTTTTCTAAAATGAGTTATTTCTTCTGCGTATCCCTCCTTTGGTTTAAAAGCAATTCTGTTGCCTCCTGCAGTGCTTTCTGAGGATGAGCGCAAACGCCTCTCTGTGTATCGCCCTTCTCGGTATGGGCTGAAACTACTGGCATAGTTAACTGTGAACAAATAACAGTAACGACAGTAAGTGTTTGTTTAAATATATATGGAAATATATTTAGTGCAGCCATATTCTTACATCTGATATTTCTCTCACTTTCGCTGTTCACACTAAGCTCCCTCGTGTACGTGGATGCAAATTTTCAACAACCGCCAATTCAGGGGTTTGTGGCCACTACGGGTCTCAGAGTGGAGGTGACTTGGCAATGATAGGTCATCCCCCAAGGCTCCAGCTCTGCTTTCAGGAGAGCAGAGTAAGGTGCCTCTTCAGAGCATACATTAGTCTGCACATGCACAGTAAAACCCTTACTAGGGCATCACTGGGCATGAGCGGGTCGGCGTATGTGCAATGAAGCCCCACTTAGGGCTTTACTGCTCAGGTGGCAGTCTGTTGCTCGCTCAGAAGAGGTATTGTCTTAGAACATAGTCGTTGCCTGGAGGCTAAAGAAGCTTCGCTGAGCCCTCTCCGAAATGTTGCTATGGGGCTTGGTGATGCAGAGTTCCAACCCTATATAATATTATTATTATTATTGTTGTTATTTATGTTATTATGTCATCAATGTTCCTATTTTTACAGATAACAGTCTCTTTCTGGGCGGAGAGAATTAAGCCAAAACAGACTTGTCCTACATAAAGTTAGGATCCAAACATAAGTGGAAAACCTCAATTATTACCATGACATTTTTGAGATGTGACATGATGTGACCTGATCAACAACTCAACAAAAGTATCCATTTGACAAGCCAATAAACTGTCTTGGTATATTATGTCTGAAACTAAATCTCAAATTATTCACCTGGTTCATGTCTAATTAAGGCTGAAAAACAGGCTTGATATTGTAATTGCAGGCAATACTGGGGTTTTATGACAATTTTTAGCTTTTCACAGGATAAAAATAATTAGAGAGTAATGTGAATGCGAAAATCTAATTAAAGTAGATGCTTCTGCTCCAGTGGAAAGAACAGTGAGGCTGCTCAGACATAATAGTTTGGGAAGGACAAAATTCAGAGCCGTCTGTTCCATGTATATTTTATTAGCTCGGCTTATTCCTTATTTACATAAAGGATTTATCACTTATAATAAGACATTATAATTTGTTCTGTCATTTGTTTCACTTTTAACAAACTTTAGATGAAAATATGCCAATGCATGGGAATGTTTTAAACTAAAAATCATACAGTAACTAAGAAAGCCTTAGGCTATTTTAATGAAAACATGTATTTGTAAATAATGAAACATACAATGTAAAAGAGGTGCTGTACAGTTAGTTAAAACAGGCCAACTGGGAGAAATTAAATATAAATAAAAATATAACAATAGTTTTCGGCCATGCTAATTAGTGCTACAACATAGGCCAGGGTCTATGTTGATGTGGCACCTAAACTAGGGCCTGATTCATTAAGGATCTTAACTTGAGAAACTTCTTATTTCAGTCTCCTGGACAAAACCATGTTACAATGCAAGGGGTGCAAATTAGTATTCTGTTTTGCACATAAGTTAAATACTGACTGTTTTTTATGTAGCACACAAATACTTGATAGCTTATTTGTACACTGAAATTTAAAGTTGATATTTGTGTGCTACATGAAAAAACAGTCAGTATTTAACTTATGTGCAAAACAGAATACTGATTTGCAGCCCTTGCATTGTAACATGGTTTTGTCCAGGAGACTGAAATAAGAAGTTTCTCAAGTTAAGATTCTTAATGAATCAGGCCCCTAGATATTACATGATGTTTTATTTTCTCTATTAGGAGAATTGAATGAAAGAATGAATACCTCTAGCATGGTTATGCTGCATGAGAGAAGTCTGTGTCTCGGAAGACGAAGTGATGCTTTTTGTTTCTGGCACAGAACTATGATTTGGCATGGTGGGAGTCTGTTCACATTGATACACTGCTGGCTCAGATTTTTTTGGAAAGCATTCTGTAGAGTAGGAGTGCCCTCCATTGTGAAACACTGACATGTCTATGTATTGTTCCCCATTACCATTTTGGACATCAGATACATCACTTGTAGACAGTTCACAGATCGGTAACAGTAGTTTAGAGCATCCAAGGGATGAGTTTGACCCCAATCTTTCTACGGCTGTCTCAGTTTTCTGTTTTGTAATTAACAAACTATCACTCTGGGAGGTGTCTTCTATTATTTCCTTGTCTTTATTTACTTGAGTAACAACAGAATTTGGACTTGCTACATTCTGTGAGGTAGGGACAGGATGGCAAAAATGCAGTTTGTTAGATTGTTGATTTGTACTGTTTGGCAGGGATTCAGCTTCGGAGGCAGAATCGTCCATAAATGTGAAATCGGATGGTGTTTGTGGAGCAGTCGTATGATCTGTCGAAATAAGAGGTGATTGTGAAGATTTTTCTGTATACTCTGTTATCTCTGTAGCGGTATGTAACACTGGCTTGGCAAGTAAAGAATTTGTTTCTTGAGATGCCCGAACTTCTTCTGTACACCCTGAGATTTGCAAGGATGAAGGTTTCTGGCACTGTGACCCATGTTTGGAAAACCTATAATGGGATGAAAACGACCTAGGAAGAAGCTTTCTTGAGGAATGTTTAACAGAACGTTTGACATCATCTTCTATAAATCCTGAATCATCGCCCTCACTTTTACCTAAGCAGTTCGTGAACAAATTCTTATTCGTTGAATGATCCTTCCTTCTTTCGAAGTCCTCGGTGATGGATCTTGTGATCTTCTTTCTACATGAGCCAGGTATACTTGTGCAGCTCCTCACCTTTGTTTTGCTGTGCTCTTCCGGTTCAAGGTTCTGCAAAGTGTTTTGGGTTGCCTGGGAAATGTTTACAGCTTGGCTGGATTCAGATCTGTGGTTGCTGTCTTTTCTATAATGGAAACTTAAAGATGGAGTGCGAAATATACTTCGTCGTTTCCCAGTACTACCTGAGCTGGAATTGGTACTAGATGGCGAGGAACTGGGCAGTCCACCAGTATTGTTGGAAGAAGGTGACGAAGGCAAGGAGTCTTTCCTACGACTTATGCTGCGTCTAAATATCGGCAGTCTGGAGACAAGAGTTGAGCGTTTTGAGTCCCCCATCAGAGCTAAGCTTTGTGCCTGTGAAAACACAAAAAGTGAACAAATTAAGTGATGATCACCATAAGCTGCAGAATTTGTTATTGTGTTTTTCTTTCCTGCTAGAATCAACTTGAAGAATTTATGTAATATATAGCACATTACAAAAATGCTTTTTGACATGCAGTCATCATGACAGAGAAAAATACCAACATAATATTTTTTTTTTATTATGTACTTCACAGATGAACATTATTATACATTAGTCTATGTCACACTCAGGGCCATCTTTTCCATTGGGCATGATAGGCAGCTGCCCGGGGGCCCCACGGGCAAGGGGGCCCCATAGGCACGGCTCTTAATGAGAATAAATAATCCTGCAAAAGAAAAAAACCTGCATAAAAAACCTACAAGGGTCACTGAGCAAGTACATCTATCTATCTATATCTCTTTATATCTATATCTATATCTGTATCTGTATACATCTATATATCTATATCTATATCTAGGGGAGCCGGTGCACTGCTTTGCCCAGGGGCCCATAATGTTGTTAAGATAGCCCTGGTCACACTTCCTTAACTGTTGTCCAAGGTATTGAAATGTGAGGCTGAAATAAACTGCACATTTTGTTCTAACCTTTTCCCTGTAGATGGCAGCTCTGGTGCAGTATTTAGTACCATTTATCCTTTTAAATTGTGTTTTGCTCTCCCAATTCTGTCATAACAGACAAGTACTTGAGAGACATGAATAATTTTACCATGCCATACCATGCCATTGAAAACAAAACATATTAATGTATACTAATGACTTACAAGTCAGTATTTTTTATCACATACAAGAAATCTGTTAGCTTTTTGGCCTAGATTTTAATTCGACAATGCAAAATAATGTTTTTGCTAGGTTGCTCATGATTTTTTTCAAATAATCAGCGTACCTGAATGTCAGCCCCTTTTCATTCAAACACTTGTTTATTCATTTTTGTTTTGCTATGTCACTTTTCACTGATTTGTCAATTTCCCCCCTATTTTCTGTGAATTTGAAGCTTCAGTGCTTGTGCAGAAGAATGTAAATGTCACGATAGAATTTTTAGCCATCAGTGTCTGCAGTTGCATATCTTTTAGAAAAAATGGCAGCATCTGCAAACGCACAGCATCTACGGAGCTTACTCCTATGTCAATCAGAGATTTATTTTAATTCATGATTGATAGAGGCAATTGTGAGCATAGGTGTATTCATTTATTAGAGCAACTCTAGAGAAACAGTTTAGCTAGGACGGATTTGTTGTACACAATTTTGTACATTTTATATTGTTACATACATTTTTGGACTTATTAATTCATAAAGTATATAACATACATGCCAACTTTCAAAACTTCTCCCCCGGAAGATCCTGGGGTAGAAGTCATGATGTGACAGGGGGTAGGAGGGGGCATGGTGAAGTCACTAGCCCTACTATAAAATGCCAAAATTCACGGCATTGAATAGCAGGGGCAGGGGCTTAATGACGCAATTAAAACCCCACCATTCGATGCCGTGACTTCCCGAAATTCGGGAGCCTCCCCGAAATTCCGGGAGATTAGGCAAGTATGGTATTTAAGCCGATGTACCTTCCCTTACCCTGCTACAGCTTGAGAAAGGCTCCTTGAGTTGAAACACGTCAGTGAGCTAACAGGGGACTATTTCTATACTCCGTGAACTATGAATAAGCTTGTGAGAAACCTACAACGGCAGCTACATTCCGGCTGCGAGCTGTTGGGTTATTGTGGAAGCTTCATACCTTATAACCTCTGGTACGAGCCTTGTATTTCACAAAGACCGTGTATTTTAGTGATTTTATACGTTATTTCAAAATTGAGTTTGTCCTTGCACCATTTGTTTGCTTTATAATAAAAACGGGATTACACTATATACTTTTCTCATCTTTCCTACCGCATGGAATGAAAATTGATATTCCACCTGTCCATAAACTGAGGAGAGCAATACATTTGAGCTTCTTGGGAAGAGCCTGCAAAGGAGTTCTATTCAAGATTGTGAAAAGGAGGAGAGGTGTTACTATGAGTTTCCAGCCTTGTCGTTTGAAGTCTATCATAGGATCAGGCTCCAGGAGTGTGAAGATCGCTATATATTGCCCTTGGAAATAATTGGATTTTGCAGTGTTTATCCGTGTATGGATTTTTACAAAAAGGACTTGTATGTTTTTCACATTATACCATCATATTATATGTTTTCTTTATTAGTTTGGTAGCGCCAATTGTTTTCCATGTCATCATTTTGCAATCTGCGGTAAGGGATCCAAAGATTCCTCTACTGCAATGCTCTCCCCAGAGGCTTCAATGGCTGGTGCTAGCTATTGCGGACAAGATTTAAAAATCTTTGTATTTCGGAACCTGTTAAATTGTGCAAAAGCGCAGTCCCCATAGATACCTATGGGGACTGGCGAAGTCAGTGGGACCGCAGCAGATATCGGAGATCCTATAGTTATAAATAACTTTAAAACTTTATTTAACAGTAAACTGCTGTTTTCAGGGGATTTTAAGATAAAAATAAATAAGCCCCTATATCTTTTACACGTTGTTGTCAAATATTGGTAAGCAGGATATTCAACCGGAAGCTGCATGCATACCCAAGAACTTAGTGCAGATGGGTCTTGAAACTTTAATAAAACATACCTGACACTAGAACACTACAAAACACCTTTCTCCACTTTCTTCCTTAGGTTGCTTAATATTAAATGTGCTGGTCATGCTGTGTAACTTACATTCTAGCACCAAGCTACCAAAATGAGATGAATGAATCAATGGAACAAAAGCTATAAGTGAATAGATGACATGATGAATACAAATTGGCCCACACAATACAAGCTCAGAGAAGTATTGATCATGGAAAAAGTTATGTCCACTATACACATGTGCAAAAGTACAAGCTAGATTCTGTTATGATTTACTATTAGCATTAAAGAGAAAGCACGATAATTCAAAAAACAAAGGACTCCCGGGAGACCAGGCCATTATGCTGCATCGTGACCACTTCCTAAAAAAATGGGTGGGATTAAGGCCTCAATGACACAATGTCGTGCAATTTTTCCCCCACCCACTGTGGTGAAATGACTCCATAGTATCCCTGCGGCACAGGGACTAGGCCAAAGTTATGCAATTAAGGTCGCCCAGCCTCCCTTTGCACTCACACATCACCTCCCGTCCGTAATCTCCCAGAGGAGAAAGGAGGGGGAAAAAAAGAAAAATCGACAGATATACAGAAAAGGTAGCTACCAAAAAAGTAAGGGGGCACAGATCCAGCACAGATCACGTCCTATATCTATCATTTCAATTAATTTTTGGATACTAACTGGTAAAATGTTAACCACACACATCAATATACAACTTTTGCATTTAAGAGTTAAAGTGCAATTTGACACCCTTACCTTGGGTACTGATAAACCTTGGCCCAAATATAGACACTATCCAAACAGTCACAGAAATTCTGTGATGGCATTTCAGCTAAATCTGTATCAAGATCCCTCATGTAAAATACACAGGACCCAAGCAAGTTAAAATGATGTTTTTAGTATACAAAACCAGTAGTTGAAGTGGAAATTTAGAAGTGGCAGTATTGAAAATGTAAGCAAATGGAATTTGATAGTTTTACAATCGGTGCAGCAGGAGAAGTGGCGGTATGGCATACCACCGTATACCAGCCTAATTCGACCACTGGCAAACATTAAACCAGTTTTTACAAGATCACCAGGGTCAGACTGGCCTGCTGGAGATCCGGGTTATTCCCCGGTGGGCCCTGATCCCTGATGGCTCCACCCTCTTCGTTGGTGGGGGGAGCAGGTTACCTTTAAAAAAATATATATATATATATATAATCGCGGAGCCGGCGCCACTCCTCCCTGCTCCGTCATCACTGAATGTTGGGCGTGACACTATCAAGTCACGCCCGACATTCAGTGAGGAGCGGCGCAGAGAGGAGCCAGCAAGCAAGAAGACAAGAAGAGAAGAGAAGAGAAGAGAAAAGAAAAGAAAAGAAAAATTAGCCAATAGAAAGGTAAGTAAATAAACAGTGGCATTGGGAGGAAAGCTTAGGGTCTGTTCTAGACAGAATGGAGCCCAGAGTAAAATTTGCTTTTGGCTCCTCCTCACCACAAAAGAAAGGAATTCTCTCATTACCATGGTTTCAACGTTCCAGTCACAATGTGTATTATCTATTATAGTTTTGTAGTCAGAAGTGACAGAATTTATGCTGTACAAAAAAAAAAATCTGTCTATCTATGTAGAATAATTTATACTGATGTATTTTAAAATGGATCTTACATTTATATTTATTGTAAGGACAATGCCCCAAACATGTTTAGAGAATAATATTGGCAAAACTAATACTGTTTTTTCTCAGCCATTAAGTATATGCTCATATTTTATGAACTTCCCACTTAAGGAACAAGTTGGCTAAATACTGACACTAGCTCATTACATCAGAAAATTCTGAGGTTTGCATTCATTAAATATATGTATGATTAAACAATTATTGTAGCCTCATTTGTTAAGAATATCTTACTCTAAAGGAATAATAACAAATAGGCATGAAGCATGTTTTTCTCTTACCATTCTAACATTTGCAACAAAACAAAATAAATATGTAGTTTTTGAATAAAATCAGAAAATGCTTTAATTCATACTTAAAATATGTTGTGTCATAAAAATTTCTCCCCAATTGTTTACATAAATTGTGAGGAAAGCATTTATCTAAAAGATAAAACACATAGCTAGGAGTGTGAGGCCATTGTGATCGTAACCTGTGCAGGGGAACTGTGATTTTTATTGGGTTACTATGAAAGCACATCTGCATAATTACCCATCATCTCTCCGCCATGATAGATAGACAGGGGGGGAGAAGCTGAAGAGAGTAAAAGAAGAGAGTAAAGACATTTACAGAAGTGTTGTCTTTGAAGACAGTAGAATCCAGCAACTCTGGAAATAAAAACTACTTTGATACTCTACATCAAACAACACAGATATGACAGAGCTATAATAATGGTACAAACAACAACAGATCTTTGTTTCATAACTTAGATGCTTTTAAAAGTCTTCTTTACTAATATATATGGCATATTTCCTATTAAAATTATACGAAACACACTTTAGAACACAACAGTCAAACAAAGTTCCTTAAAGTAGAGAAAACATTTATTATATTTTCAGTGTTGATGACTACTCAAATGGACATCATTAACTATAAAATGTATTTTGTAAACTTTTCTTCATATAAATGAGTAAGATTTGTAAGAACACAGAATGATTCATTTACTATCATTGCATTACATTTCTCCTAAAGCAAAAGCAATCAGACATCTGCTGAATGGTTGCTGTAGTTTGGTGCAAATTATAATGAAAACTAGTTAAGCCATAGTGCTGCAAGTTGCAACCTTTCCTTAGGCTTGTATTCCTTGACAGAATACGCCCTTTTCTTACTTAACATGCTACCAAAACTTGTATCCATTCTTTCATATTCTCCCGTCTTGACTATTGCAATCTCCTGTTATCTGACATTCCTGACACCCATATATCCACACTTCAATCCATCCTAAATGCTGCTGCAAGACAGATCTTTCTCTCTCACAGCTCCACATCTGCTTCACCATCATCATCATCATCATTTATTTATATAGCGCCAACATATTCCGTAGTGCTTTACAATTGGGGACAAACATAATAAACTAATAAACAAACTGGGTAAAACAGACAAAGAGGTGAGAAGGCCCTGCTCGCAAGCTTACAATCTATTGGACAATGGGAGATTGACACATGAGGTTAAGTCTACATTTTGCATTTTGGCCCAGCCAGACTGCAAAGGTAAAAGTGACTCATAAGCTAAATGAACCCGTCACACAACAATGTTGGTCAGGGGGCAGTCGTCCCGCATGAAACTGTGTAACAGGCTAAAGGTGCCGAGGTTAAGAGGGTGGCCGAGGAATATTATAAGCTTGTCTGAAGAGGTAGGTTTTCAGAGAACGCTTGAAAGTTTGTAGACCAGAGGAAAGTCTTACTGTGCGAGGGAGATAATTCCATAGAGTGGGTGCAGCCCGAAAAAAGTCCTGTAACCGGGAATGGGAGGATGTAATGAGGGTGGATGATAGACGCAGATCTTGTGTAGAACGGAGTTGCAGAGTTGGGAGATATTTTGAGACGAGAGGAGATGTATGTTGGTGCAGCTTTGTTGATGGCCTTGTAGGTTAGTAAAAGTATTTTATATTGGATTCGGTACAAAACAGACAGCCAGTGTAGAGACATACAGAGTGATTCAACAGAAGAAGAACGATTTGCAAGGAAAATCAGTCTTGCCGCAGCGTGCAAAATAGATTGTAGAGGTTTGAGTCTGTTTTTGGGAAGACCAGTAAGGAGGGAATTGCAATAGTCAATGCGGGAGATGATGAGTGCATGAATTAAGGTTTTAGCAGTGTCTTGCGTGAGATATGTGCGGATTCTAGAAATGTTCTATAGATGCATGTAGCAGGATTTAGATATAGAGTCAATGTGGGGAACAAAGGATAGGTGTGAGCCAAGGATTACACCTAGGCAGCGAGCTTGTGGGGTGGGATTTATGGTCATGCAAATCTCTACACTGGCTCCATGTGTCCTCCAGAATCAAATTCAAATTACTCACCCTTACTTACAAAGCCCTCAACAACAACACCCCTGCATACATCTCAAATCTCATATCAAAATACTCTCCCTCCCGCCCTCTTAGATCTACCTCTGACCTGCGCGTAGTCTCATCTCTGGTAACCATCTCTCACTCCCGTCTTAAAACTTCTCCCGTGCTGCTCCCTACTTATGGAATTCCCTACCACACTCAGTCAGACTTTCCCACAGCTTTCAAATCTTTAGACGTTCTTTGAAAACCCATCTCTTTTTTAGATGTGACCTTACACCCGAGAACACTATTCACACTAATGCAACCTCACAACTGTCTGAATCTCCACTCTGAGCCGCTCCTCTTGTTTCAGCTGTGCACTATTCCACTTGGAATGTAAGCTCTCTAATGAGCAGGATCCTTCATACCCTTTGTTTTCATGTCTGCGTTTATTTTGTCTACCTTGTATGTCCCTGTTTATGTATGTACTGTTTTCCCTACTGTATGGCACTGCGACGCGCTGCGGCGCACTGTGGTCACCTTACAAATCTACGATAACAATAATAGACTGCCAGGGTGGGAGAGAGACACGTTCACGAAAGAACACATCCAAACTGCAAATGCACTTATGAGAGTACAAGACACGTAAACTGATTCATACACCTATTCTGCTTTTTGAAGGCCATCGGCAGAGATGCATTGCGCTGCATTGAAAGAGATTGTGGTCTGTCATAGAAATACGTATGTCAGCTTCTAAAAGGGGCCCATCAAAATGCTGCCTATTATCATGTTTGGACCACTTATTTAATTAATTACAACTTTTTCTTTTTATCATAAAATACTGCTCTGGTGCCTGATTTACATCTGCACTAACATGTGCCACATTTGGGAAAATGTAATGTATTATCTACATAAATCTATACGCATATACATGTACCTTCCTGTATATAGTGCTCCAGCATGGCACAAAGGTGTTTCTTTGCAGGCCAAGAGGACAGCATTTGCGTGGGCTTGTTATTTGCAGAATGAATACACCTACTAATGCATCTACTTGTACCTTTCAGTTGAATTTTATATAGGAAAGTGCATTTCAAACAATGTAATAAAAACAATGTATTTATGTGTCCAGGGGGTAAATGTATCAAGCTGAGAGTTTCCCTGTGGATTTGAAAAGCCAATCAGATTCTAGCTATCATTTAATAAGTATATTCTACAAAATGACAGCTAGAATCTGATTGGTTGCTATAGGCAACATCTCCAGTTTTCAAACCCGCCGGAAAACTCTCAGCTTGATACATTTATCCCCAGATGTCCCGTCACTCTCTGGAAGCCTAATATTTTAGAATAAAAAGTTGAATTTGATTACGGGGTTGTAGGATGGACTTTGAAGTGCCGTTTTTACTCTTTCCACAATGAGCATTTCCATTTAGACTGGCAATCCTGAAAATGTAGGCACAGATTGCTATTTGGGGGCAGTTCATAAATGAGGGCATGGGCGTGCATTTCTGAATAAGCTAGACAGACATTTGCACTAATAAAATAAATATGCACACATTAGGTCAGCTACCCACTTCCATAGTGTAAGGATTTTTTAATGCTAGCATAAATGCAGGTAAAAATGGGGCCTATTTAGAGCTAACTGCTTTTCACAGTGCAGCTATTCATGGATAGAACACGGAACGCAAACGGAATGTTAACTCAACACCATCAAATGCTAGTGATAATGATAATGGATATTGTTTTTAACAGTATTAGAACCTATGTAAATGGATGGGACAATAGAAAAAGTGTCCACACTGGGGCCCGAAATTATACTCCATAGCCCTGCCTACACCATATCACCCACTAAGAATGCAATAGGAATGCGCTACCTGATCCAGCCGGTATACAACCACACACTCACAGCACTCATCGAGATGCATAAGAATTGTAAAGCGCTACAGAATTTGCTGGCGCTATATAAATCATTGTTGAAGCATTATAATAAGAATGTTCACCTAAGCAGACGCCAAATAGGGCTATCACAAATACTGATTTTCATTGATAAAGGTCCACATTTATTATTGAGTCTTTGGTTTAATTTGTGAATGGAATTTAAACTAAGCAAGGTGTCATTTACATCTTTGAAAAGTCAGCACCAAATTGGGACATAAAATAAAGGGAATTAATATTTTTTTAACAAAAACTGAAGGAAAGATGATGACCTCTTACTCAAAGTAAGGTAACAGTACAGCTGCATCTGTCCATGAATGACATGTTCCAGGTCTGGAAGGAATTTGAGACCCTTATATGCTAAATGCCTTATATACTCTCTCCTGAAAGGAATGTTTTCCACTGTGTGCAGCCAAAAACGTAATAACTTGATGTAATAATGCATAATATAAATATTTTAAAGAACCATCACAAAACAGACATTTTTTGTTTGTATTTGGGTGTTGTAGTCATTCTACTATAAATATATATTTGTTTAACTTCTATAAACACAATGTTGTATTAACTTAATAGAAACCACTCTTCAGCCTTGTTATTCTAAAACAATACTTTGTTAGTTCCTTATTACTCTCAAGTTTTATTTTTTATTTGCATGGACGGAAATGCCCGGGTGATTTGTATCATTCCAACCACAGTATATATTAGATACAAAAAGCAGCAACAACATGAGTTTAACTGTTGTATTTACTACAGGTCTTTCTGGTAGACATCATACGGAAGGGAAACATTTCATAAATTAATTTGCATAATACAATGTTAATGTTAAACAATGTTTATGTATGAAAAATGAAAAGTAACATTTCTCCTTGTAAACAAATCACAGTTATGCAACTTTACCACTAGAGGGCAAAATATGCCAAATAATCACTTTTCTGCATTGCTCTGTGATAAGTTGCACAGAGAAATACAAAACATCAGTTATGATAACATTTCATTTGGAGAATCATATGGCCTTTGATCCTGAAAAAAAAAAATCTCATGCAAAACACCTGAAGGTTTTCTTTTATATATTCAGCAAACCAGCAGAAGCTCTAGTGTTTGGAGGAAGAGGGCTGCGAGCGATCCCTGTGTGACCTCCATCCTCATAGACCTCTCACTGGATATACATAAAACTACCTAATTGAATTATTAGATATAGCATGTATTATTGAGACGCGGCTAGACAAAACCTCAGCCCCTATCTTGGAAGCTACAGTCTTAACCAATTACTATGTGATCCACTGATCCACAGGGAAAGTGGAGTAAAAAATTGTTTTAAAAACAAACACTTAGGGTGTATTCAATTGTTTAGTTTCCGCGCAGCAAAAAAACTATTACCGTTAATATGGTAATAGTAAGCTGGATTTCAGCTCGCAGCTCCCTAAGCTGCAAGCTGAAATCCAGCGAGAAAATTACCATATTAACTGTTTTTCCGCGCACTATTACCGTAATAACGGTAATAGTGCGCGGACCGCGTGATTTTTGCCGTTTCCGCCGACAACTGAATACGCCCCTTAGACTTAAGGCCCACCCAGTCAGAATAATTCGCTCAATTGAGTGTATTGCTGCCTAGACTTTTACAGGTTTGAGTTTCAGAGACTTATGCTGGGGAATTTCAGTGCACAGTTCAAAGATAAACCCTCACACCTTGGCCAAGGCGTCCTATGCAAAATCGGTGCTTTGGGCCTTACATAAATGATTACCTCTGCTATGCATAAAAGTGGTCACAGACTTGATCCTGATTTCCACCGTGGATTAGTAGACTCTGACATAATGATAAACCCAGCTACTGCGTTAGACCACTACCCCATTTGGTTGTAAACCCTCAAGATAAAGCTTCGCCCATAGAGATAACCATATATCATCCAATGAGGGTTTTTAATCCCAAGCCTCTGACAGCAAATCTGGATCACTCTGGTGTAATGGGTGCCTGTGAGCATCCTTGATCCCTTGTCATTTACTGTAATAGGGATGTGGCTGCCACAATGGACACTAACACTCCTGTTTGTATATGACTCCACAGGGGTATTAGGGAACATAAGACCAACCAACTGGGCTTAAGCTTGAGGGTTCGGAGGTGCAAATCTCGGACAATGTGTGGTCTCTCTGTGTTGATTGTGGCTTGACCTTTAAACTTCAGGTTTCAGCCAGGATCAAATCTTATTTTTTTATCTGAAGAACCAAGTCAAAATCAAGCATTTGATTTCCTTTAGAAGATCTTTCTACACACATACATGCATTTGTGTCCTAACACTTGGATTACTGCAGTGCATTCTATCTGTGTCTCCCAGCTGCACCGTTTGCAGCTGGTATAAACTGCAGCAACCAGATTGTTAACTAATCAGCCGCGTTTTGACCACAAAACACCTGTTCTCTATTCCCTTCACTGGCTGGCTGTAAGATGGTGAATCTGTTTCAGGATTGGCTTTTTGACATTCAAAGCCCTACATAACCAGGGCCCTGGTTACTTAAAGCAGCTTCTGATTCCCAATACTTCCACTTGCACACTATGATCCACATGTGAAGGACTAACCCAGAAACTTAAAAAACTGAATTTGGGGCTCAAAATTTTAGCTTTGCGGCTCCTTCTTTCTTGAAATCCCTGTCTTATACAGTCCTAGAGGCCCCCACTCCAGATATCTTCAAAAACAGACTAAAGACTTGCCTGTTTACTCAAGCATTTAAGTAATGTCCCTTTATTTTCTAAGAACAAAAACAAATTGCTTAGCTCTCTTTTCTGTACTCTTAATTCTTTATATGCTTATTTATTTATTTTAATCTTTAAATGTAAAACACTTTGGGGGGTATTCAATTGTTAGCGAGACGGGTGAAAATCCCGTGCTCAAAAAATATTACCGTTAATACGGTAAATACTCGCTGAATTTCAGCTCGCAGAATTTTGAGCTGCGAGCTGAAATCCAGCAAGTAAATTACCGTATTAACGGTATTTACGTGCAAATTACCGTATTAACGGTAATATTTTTTTGAGCGCGGGATTTTCACCCGTCTCGCTAACAATTGAATACCCCCCTTTGAGTACTGTTGGGAAAATAGCACTATATAAATAAAATTATTACTATTATTACATGTAAGAGTATATTCTACACTAAGGCATAGCACTATTAATTCTCAATATGAAATAACCCATCTGATGATGAGCTCTTTGCTATCAAAATTACATATATTGGAGCTCACTTACTAATAGTGTATGTAGTTGTAATATTTCCACTAGACAGCAATAACCAATCAGCAATTAGCTTTTGTCTATCTAATGCAAGTCACACAAAGTAAGTGTCTTATTGGCTACTATGAACTAGTGCACATTTTGGAACTTAAATGCAATGTTAATGAGCCCTATTGTATTGATTTCCCTAGACAGATGAAAAGCTCAAGGACCAACTGCTTTAATTTGGTACATACTTTCAGTTTTCTAGTAAGAAGCTAAAAAGAGGTATTTTTTGTTCTTAGAAAATACCAAAAATATATCACATTACCATAACTCAAGTCCTTGATCATTTTTCACACTCCTTCATGCTCTTTTTTGGACAACTTGCTCCAGAAATACATCCATTTGGATGTAGCGTTAGGTGTAAAGAGTAAGACTTTGTAGGTATCCTGTGCATGCATGTAGTTAAGTCCATTATTGAATCATGAACCATGGTTTAGTAAACTAACTAGCTGAGCTAGCTAAACATTTAATACTTTTTAATTGTACTGGAAAGATGCACCATGCAGCGTGAGACAATTCAGCGGAAGTATCATGAAATCAAATCACCAATAGTCTACTTACATTTTAATTAAAAAGATGAAATGCTTAGATTGCCCCTGCTCCCTCAGTATCCTTGGCATAGTAAATAGCAGCAGTACTGCATTATGTATTGCTGCGATTTGCAGAGATAGTGATTGGTACCACTGCACAATAATAATAAATAGACTCCCAAGTATTGTACATACATACAGTATATAGGGCTGAATTTTTATTCTCTTTTATTCTCAAGTATTTTTTTTTTACTGTGAAAATGCAATTTTTCATGGAAAGCCAAACGTGTATATAGATTTTAATTTGTTAGAATTTTTCCATAATTTTACACTCTGGTTTCCCATACTTTTTTACCTGTCAATGAGGGGTTTGTTATTGTCACAAGCGACAGTGGTGCCCTAAACTCACCAGCCACGTCCCAGCCGTCGTCGTGACGACCAGGACAATATTTCTCCTAGGCAACTGTCGGACGCTCTTCTAATGTTCAGAAGCGCCATGTCCCGGCATTAGTGGCGCAACTGGGTGCGCAGATAAAATAAATAATTATTCTTTAGCCAACAGTGGCATGCCAAATTATCAGCCTCCTGTGGCTGATTACAGGGCTGTTGCCCTGACACTCTGCTTGGATGCTTTGACTATTTAAGGCAGGGGTGGCTTAGCCTTCCTGCCGGTTATATCATTAGTGTGCTGCACAGATTGCTGACCTGCTGTTTGAATACCTTGCTGTCCTAAGATTTGTTTAACCATTGTGACCTTTGGCCTGTTTATTCGAC
This sequence comes from Mixophyes fleayi, assembly GCF_038048845.1. NCBI lineage: Eukaryota > Metazoa > Chordata > Amphibia > Anura > Limnodynastidae > Mixophyes > Mixophyes fleayi. The sequence goes on from NC_134402.1 coordinate 152,670,708, forward strand.
TCTGTTTCTACGCCTGTGCCCATTGACCTCTGCCTGTTTCTGGATTCTCCTGTTTGCTACCTGCCCCAACCTTTGGCTTGTTCTTGGACTTCCCTGCTCGCTTCTGACCTACAGCCATTGGCCTGTCCCCGGTTCTTTCCTCCAGTTTTCCAGTTTCTTACTTCCTGTGCTATGGCTAAATTGATAAGCTTCTACTACCTTAGAGTTTAAGTCCTAGGGGCATCTGAGCACCTCAGAATGTTTCTAGTTCTATGGGAAAGGCTGCTAAAGGTGAAGACCTCTTTAGCTCGGTTCTTAAAGTTTTTCTATTAGCCTTGGTCCCAACAGTTATATACATAAAATTCAGTAAACTTTAAATTGAATTATGTTTACTACATCAGAAGCAATAAATATTCATAAACATTACAGTCAAGCTTCATAAAAGATCTTTACTATCTTAAACATTACATTTATTGCTTGTGATGCAATAAAGATCATTTTAAGTGCCTTAAAATATCAGAGGGATAGTTCAATAGGTTATATGGATACTAAAAGACATTATCACAGGACCTGCTCTTTAATGAAGGTCACAGATTTTCAGGTTGAGTTGAGCCACCTATATCGTCTATAGTTGTGGATATGTATTATAACAAACAATGTATCTATTAATTCAAGCAATATTGTAATACTTTAATTCAATCAAAATCACTAAAGATTCAAGACTTGAGCTGCTGAATTCTCAAACCAGCTGGATGAATCAATACAAAAATTTGAAAATTCCCTGGAATTTCTCAAATTTTAAATTTGATTAGTAAATTAGAGAAAGTTGAACAGATTTGACCATATTTGAACTGGTTGAAGCATCTTCAAGCCGGTTTGCACATGATCAAGCCGATTCATGCAAGCTCGAATCAGCTCAAACCCGTTCGACCTTAAATTGATATATACATAATGTATTTTTATTGTCTGAATTTCAAACTGCTTTGACATTTTGAAACATCTCTTATAATCACTATAAATCAGTGGGGGAAAGTGAAGTCTAAAAAGCAGGAATTTTAAGCAATTTATGTTGGTTTGAAAAAGCTGAATTCACAAGTGATCTTTAAAAAATTTAAAGCTGCTATTCATTTCAAAGTTCCAGATAATTTAATTGCAATGTATATGCTACATGTAGAAACTCCTTTGAAATTATAGGGTTAACCCTAACCATAACCTTAACTCCTAACCCTAATACTACTAACCCTGAAAATAATACTTACATCACATCAATGACAGCTGGGTCCGTCCATCGCTGCTTTAAGACAAGTCGCGGTTTGTGATGACGTCATCTTGCACAGTTGGCAACACAACGAGTCGTCCCATGAAGACATCTGCATCCTGGTAAGTAGGGTTTTTTTTCAGGTCGCTCTACTAGCCATTCGGTCTCCTCCTATCGTCTCCTTCTCTGTCGAGGTAGTCAGTACCATTAATAGGTACTACACCCCATGCTATTATTGTTTAAACAACAGCATTCATAGGAATTGTGACATTACAATTCCAGCCTGCGGTAATATGCTGAACTACAGGGTAAAATACTGTATATATGAATCCAGCTGTAATCTATAACTATTTTGGTGGTCATATATAGTACTGAAACATTTATTTTAGCCGTCTTAGCATATTTCGGACAGTACTTCTTTGATTTATGGGATGGAGGCACCAGTGTCCTCATAGTTTTAGAAATACCACAATAGCAATAACAAAAGTATCCATAGTAGGCAAGTTTCCACGCAAACCTACATAAAATATCTCTAAAGGAATGGGATATATTGTCATAAAGTGTGAACTAATAAATACTATCGGAAAGGTTCTTCACCTGTGGTTCAAAAAGGACCGATATGATCAAAAAAACTTAATTCCAAGGCCTAAGTTTGGTCCTGTATTTTTTGTTTCCAATGGAGTGCCCTTAAGCCATTCTATTACAAATTCTCACCTCTGCCATGATTTGCTTCCATAATTATAGTAATACTGAACCCTTAACAATTATGTTCCCAGAGTGCCAGCATTAAGGGGGAATTTACCAAGAATCTATATGTAGAGTGAAAAGATTTATATACTAGATAATAAACCAATCAGCGATGTTGCAGAAAACTAGCAAATATGACATTTTTAAAAGAAAATACAGGTGACCTGATCTGTAAAATGTTCAGTAATTGTGACAAATTTGTACAAAGTGTTTTATGTTTCCTCTTGGCTAGAGCCTTTTTTTATGCTGGATAACAACATTTTTGTCCAACATTCTGCAGTATTTGTAGCCTATAAATAAAGATGAGAACGACGACAGTGTCAATTCATGCTGCTCGGTCGTGTGGTTAGGGTATAATATGGAAGAAGTCCGGGAGGAACAATAATTATAAAGGAATTCCTGGCAAACAAAAGTGATACTGGGAATTCTGCCTCCAACACTTTAAGTCAAAGAAGTGCTGAACATTCCGTATTCAAATGGAATGAGACAAATATTCCATGAAACAGTTTTCAAAATTGTCCTCATCTCTACTGTATTGCAGTTATTTTGGCAAAGTTCTCATCCTTTTTGTATTCCTGAGCAGTCACTCTATACATGAGCTCAGCTAAGAATATATGCAACTGAGCTATTTTTGCATGTAGGCCTGAATATTAAATAAGCCAATTAATACTGCCACAACTAAAAAAAGTACATGGAAATGTAACAACTGAATTGTGGGAAACAAGCCTGACAGTCAGAAATCCACTTGCAGATTTTTAAAGCCATGAAACTGAAGCAGTGTTTCTAAAAATAACTTTCAGTACAAAGAAACTCTAAAACCTTAAAGGCTTGGTTTATTTTATTTGTTTAACCAGAGGATTTTAACAATTTTCACTTGCGAAGATTAATAAGATAGATGTAAATAATTACTTTTATTCATTTAAATTAATACTTAACACAGAAAATTAATTTTGTTTATGGAGGTTTACATGTTATGAACAAATGTTCCAGGGAAAACCATAATTTAAGGAGCAGTATCCTAGTTTTAGGAGATCACACTATATCAACATCCTTGTCATCACTTTTAACTGAGCATTAGAAGCGCATTCATTAACTCATATCAAAACTTTCCTGATACATAGTGTACTACATACTTAATAAGCATCCCCTAGAACCCCATTGTATTTCACCAAGCGTGCGACTGTGACTTAATTCATAGTAATAGCTGATTAACTCTGTGTCCACCCATGGGTTAAAACCTGGAAGGAGACAGAGCCGTAACTAGGCAGGTGCGGGCTGTGCCGTCGCCCAGGGCGCAAGCCCAAGGGGGCGCAGCAGCCGCCCGCTACCTGGCTCTATATCCACATCCCTTTACTTCCGCAGTGGAGTGCATGTGCGTTCCACTGATAGGAAGTTCGGCATTTGGAACGCAAACTTGCGTTCCAAATGCCGAACTTCCTGTTGGTGGAACACACATGTGTTCCACTGACAGGAAGTAAATGGCTGTAGATCTCTCCCTTTCCTTCTCTTCCGGTGCCCACACAGTTTGCCTCAGCAGGTTATGTTTTACACTCACTACATGGCCAAATCAAACATGGCTCATGCTGCCAGGTGTGGCATGTGAAAACGGAGGACAGTGACAGAAATTATCTCTCATACAAGGGGGAAACCCTGTATGAGAGACAGAATAAGAGAAATGGATAAAAGTGAGACCAAGAGAGAGCACCCACATTAGGTTGGTCACACCCACTTGGCAAATGTCACTCCCACTTAGATTGGGGGCGCCGGTGCCCTGTCTTGCCCAGAGCACTAAAATTTCTAGTTACGGCACTGGAAGGAGATGCTAAATTAATGTATCTCTTCAATTGTATCTAAACTTTTGTTCAACCCAAGGGGTATTTATGGATAGAATAATCCGGATATGTGGTTAACGGGTCATAGACGCTGAGGCCTTTGAAATCTCTCTTTAATGTTACATCTATAACATTTGTAATGTCTAAGGACAGTGATATGTGACTAACAGACATCTCGACTGTAGGGTCAGAGCAGCTGGGTTACATGTGAAAATCGAGATAAGGACACAGGAAAATGTCATATCATATTTTCTCAAATTTCATACTTACAGGAGTCATGTGTGGCATGAAAATGAAAATAAACTTATGTCATGTTGTGCGGCGGTAAAGTCATCTTTGTTGGACATTTTGGTGCGAAGTTAGGTCCGTGTAGAGAAAACCTGACTTGAAAGGTGTTTTGAACAGAAGTCATAAACAATAAATTTGCAATTACACACACTTTCTAGTTCTGACATCACAGGAAGGGCGCTGTGGGCTACCTACAGCAGGGTTAAAATGCCCTGTAACTATAGCCAAGTTGTCAGTTTGTAAGAACCAATTTCATACTATGAAGTGTCCTTTCTTTTTGCTTTTTCCAGCAAAAGAGAAAAAGTGTCATTTATTTATTTGTTTATAATTTCTGTGTTTTACTCCTTTTTATTTTACAAGAAACCATTGTATTATATCTTTGTATGTCATTTTGTTAATTGTTTTTATCTTAAGCATTGTAGATTTATTTTCCATATTAGATTACACTTAATAAGTTCAGGTCTCTGTGTTCTTACGAATTCACGTCAGACGCTTCATTGTTGAAATAGAGGAGATCGTTTAGTTTATGATAACTCTGGGTCATTATTTTTGGGGCCAGGAGCATATTTTTGAGGCTATTTTGATCAGCATTAAAGCACATGTACAAAGAATGTGCAATGAATACACCCATGTGTAAGGCCTTACATATATCAACAATCTACACTTTGGGCATGACAATTTTGGACATGGGTATGTAGGGGGAAACTTGTATATATTTACATTGTTGCCATTGAAAATTTGTTTTCATGATTGAGTGATATGTAAAAGAACTGTTCCACAGCAAGTTGGCACAGTGGTTAGCATTGCTTCATCACAGTACTGTGGTCTAGGTCCAGACAAGGGTGCTGTTCTGTATGCTCTCCATATTGTTCTACATTTGGGTTGTGCTCTGGGAGCCCTGGCGAAGACCCCCTCCTCTGTCATTATTTTTTACTATTCACAGGCCCCTGATGAAAGGAAAAAGTGACATGAACATGCGCGACTATCAATGGATCCAGCAAAGCCAGAGAACCTTAATATCGTTTTAATATAAATGTTAGTTCTCCCTGTAGTTTATATGTGCACCCAGTAGTTTGAAAATAAATGAGTGTCCTGTGGTATTAAATAATACCTTAATGGCGCCTTAATTCATAAATTATTATAGCCCCCATAATTTATAATGAAATTATGCCTCCCTGATAAATTCTTACCTAACATAAAAATTAAAATTAAAATATTAATCTCTGGTAAGCACAGCTACTTAATGTAGTAGGCAGCCAATCAAGGTGGTGACTGGCGGAGCAGTCAGTGGTCTATTCAGTCCATATGTTTTTTTTAGATTTCCCATATGCATTATCTATCATCACATAGGATTATATTGGACTATTAATTTATTTTTTGATACCAGGGGGCACTTATATTTATCTACAAATTAATGGGGGAACTAGTATTTAACTTAACACTCGGGGTACTAATAGCTCATTTATTTAGAACTGGGGCACTATTGTTTATTTACTTTAGGACAGCAGCACTACTAGTTCTATATTTAAGGATGGAGCAACAATACAGTGCACGCCCTTATGGCGCTAGAAGTGCAAGTATACATTAGTGCACATGTGCATGCTTTCACTTCTAGTGCCACAAGAGCGTGCACTACATTTTAAGATTAGTACCCTGGTACTCACAGGTGAGGGGTAGCAGGAGAGGTCCGGTGCTACTCAGGATACTCGGTTCCCCAATCCTTTTTTATACGCTCAAACCATCATTATCGTCATCATCTATTTATATAGCGCTGTACAGAGAACTCACTCACATCAGTCCCTGCCCCATTGGAGCTTATAGCCCAAATTCCCTAACATACACACACACAGAGAGAGAGAGAGAGAGAGAGAGAGAGAGAGAGAGAGAGAGACTAGGGTCAATTTAATAGCACCCAATTAACCTACTATTATGTTTTTGGCGTGTGAGAAGAAACCAGAGCACCCAGAGGAAACCCATGCAAACACAGGGAGAACATACAAACCCCACACAGTTAAGGCCATGGTCAGGAATTGAACTCATGACCCCAGTGCTGTGAGGCAGAAGTGCTAACCACTAAGCCGCCGTGCAAGCCTATAAATGCAGAGGCTTTTAAGTTGTGATACCACCACTATAATAAATACAGCCCAGGGACTGGCTTGGCTGGGGGAGCATGTGATAGTGGGCTACCTTGGGCTGGGTCACTGGACTACCTGCATGTTTTTCCTTTAAAATAGGATGTTGAATCGAGTATTGCTCCCTGGGCTAAACGTTGCAAGCCCTCCCCTGATATAGCCTACATGCAAAAATGTTTTTGTTAAATTCTAATAGTTGTGACTAGACTACAATGTACAACAACACTACTCAGACATAATTTATGATAATAATTAGAGCATTCCTTTAAAAGTACATGAGAAATCCAGCAAAGTAACATTATGGTACTTAGGCCCTCATGTGTAAATTCTGTTTATACCCTTGTTTTTGTGCACTAAGGACCATATGGTCTACTATTTTTCTTTTGCTTTTTAAACCAGCTTAATTGCATCTGCATAGCAATTAGATTTATTCATAAATTGAATGAATAATGCATTAATGTATTCTTACCATATAAAAGTGAAGTTGAATTATGCATAAAAACTAGTTGAACAAAACAACTGACTAATCATGGATGTTATTTATTGTATGAATTAGCATTTCTCCTGTAATGTAGAATTTTAGTTGGATGGGCATTTCCCACTTGGAAATGAGAAACAAATATTCTACTACAAAGCCCAAAAATGCTAACAGATGTTATTAAATACATTTCAGGAGAAATTTGCCAGTTTCTCATGGACTCCAGCTTCTGTGGCTACAGACTTTTGGAATCTAATTCTTAAATCTAATAAAAATATCTGCAAAACTGCACAGTGTGCATTAGTACAGTTATATTAAAGTTACAGAACTGTGATTATTAACATTGTTCCATGTCAAATAGGTGAGTTGGTGAGTAGTGGGCATATGGGATCCACAGACAGTGTTCATAGTAAATATCAGTTTTTATGTGACAGATATCAGAGATTGCATTGCCTATACTGTACAGACAAGAGGTGTAGGTGTATAAACGCTAATTCCAAAGTGGCAAAAATCTTCTACACATATATGTGTTATAGGGGTTAAGTATCACTTTTTGCTATCTTGGAGATAAAGAAAATCTGTTATCGCTGCAATCTATTAATAAAATCTCGCTGAGGCAGCAGAGTGATACTCAGCTGCCCCTGCAATTCTGGCATGGAACAATAAAGGTTCATTTATGGCTTTGCCAACCCAGTCTCTACTGGTATGCGCATGCGCAAGCTATTTGGCTGTCACATGTATGCGCAGGTGTTTTTGCATCCCATAGGATTTTTCACTATTCGATAAATATACCCCATAGTTCCTGACATTCCAAGGCAGATAAATTGGATGCCCAAACCAGATCATGCCTCAATATGTCCAAATCATGCCCATAATTGCAGAGGCCACACCCATAAGTGGGTGACACCACCTCTTCTGAATACCTTAACTTTCCAAATTAAAACACGGATTGTAGCCTTTGACAGTGTTGCACACTTCGGAAACAGCTAGAGTAGCAGCATCCCATAGACTTTAGTAATATGAACTAACAGAAGACAGCTGCTACTTTTGACTGACAGAAAAAAAAACAATTTCTGAAATGCAGTCATTAAAATAGCCTTTTTCAAAGTTAAATCGATCTAATAATACAGGAACTACTGAAGATATAGTTGATATGAATAAATTGTTTATATAATGTTGATTGGTGTAATTATTATTATGCATTCCTTTGTCTGCATTGCAATATCTGGTAATTAGGACAGATTTCTATGAAACACAGCCTATTCTCTATGCAACTGCTTTATTTAATGCTCTCCACATCAGGACCCCTGTTGTTCCCATAGTGGTTAACATTCCTGCTTCCCTGATGCCAAATTCCCTTAAAACTAGTGGTTGCTAGGCTGAAATAACTGATAAAATAAAGTTCTTTAAAGGAACAGAGTATTAAAAAACTTCAGGTTTTATATCAGAAATGTTATCAAAATTCAAGGAAAATCCTAATTGTGCGAAAATAATTGTGATAATAATAGTTTGCAGAGAGGGCAGTGTCTATTAAAGTGACAAGTATGCTGAATTTCGCACTATAAAAATGTTATAAAAGCCTTAGAAGTTATAAAGGGATACACACCTAAATGAATGGTTATCGTTCCCATTGTTTTCTAGTTGCCTCTGTGATAAACTAGAGAGGAACAAATAGTTGAAAGTAATGTTTCTATACTCTTCCCAAAGCACACTTTGAATGTTGCCGAGTCTACCAGCATTGCATACTGGAGTCACTGGCATGAGAACAAGGGGCCTGATTCATTAAGGATCTTAACTTGAGAAACTTTTTATTTCAGTCTCCTGGACAAAACCATGTTACAATGCAAGGGGTGCAAATTAGCATTCTGTTTTGCACATAAATTAAATACTGACTGTTTTTTCATGTAGCACATAAATATCAACTTTAAATTTCAGTGTACAAATAAGCTATCAAGTATTTGTGTGCTAGATGAAAAAACAGTCAGTATTTAACTTATGTGAAAAACAGAATACTAATTTGCACCCCTTGCATTGTGACATGGTTTTGTCCAGGAGACTGAAATAAGAACTTTCTTAAGTTAAGATCCTTAATGAATCAGGCCCAAGGTTATTAACCTATGTAAATACATAACTCCCAACATTAGAGTAGGCAGGATTGGGATGGGGGCATGGCCAAATCACGATGGAGGAGTGGCCACAACCAGTGTCATGTCTAACACTATTGAAGTGCTAGACTACTCTGTCTCTACTCCCATCCAAACTCTTTCATTGGCGTACGCACCAGCAGAGCAGCCGTGAACAAAATACCTGACATTTCAGTACATGATACAACAAAACTTATTACATACCTCCCAAAAAATATTTATTAAGTTGGGACAATTAGGTGTGCACTGCCATATGCACCATTGGCAGGTACACACTGCACCCACGCATGGAGTTGAGCAGGACACACCTACCAGCATCCCTGTTATCCGGGGCAAAAGTCAAGACAGTCCCTTATAATAGGGACAGTCCTGCCTAAATCAGGATAATCGGATGGTATGGTTATTCAAAAGTGAAAGAAGCATCAGCAAATAGAGGATAAGGGAATCGGGAATGGTAAGAAAGGCAAAAAGATGTTTTATTTTTATTGTCCTCTATTTTTCCCCAACAACAGTTAACAATGCATTTACTAACATGCAAGAGACAAACAGGAAAATATATTTTAGTATTCTACTCTTGATATTCAATAAACTAAATGACCCAACAGTACAAGAAGACTATCAGCATTTGCTACATTTAAAAAGTAAATGATGCTTATCATACAGCTCTCTAATTAGAAACGGCAATCTCATTTACAATTGTAAAGGACTGTGACTGTGATAAATTGCATAGTCATCACTGAGCCATTTTTATTGAATTATTCCATCACATTGAACAGACCCCATATGAATGTCATACATTCTGTCTACACATGGCTAATGGACTTGATGGTATTGCAATACTGACAGCCGAGACACAGTAATATATTACACATTATTCTCTGTATTGAGGATAGTAAAATGTATGCTAATAGCGTGACAATACATTTTCCATCAATACCAGACCCATCAGAATATTTGCACCTTTTCAACAGTTCAGGAACATGTAATTTCCACCACGGACTAAAAGTCCTTAATCTGAAATTTCCAGATATTGGCCCCTATTTATCATCAGGAGATAAACCCGTTCTCCAGTGAAAACGGGAGTTTCAAGACTTAAATAGGAACCTTGTCTCATAGTAAAAAGTATTTATAGTCCTATCAGTCTGGCTGTAATAATGTACATGACCTCTTCCGAAAGACACTGATTTAGCTTTCGTTGTTCCACTTGGTTTAATTTAGATCAAGGCTCCTAGCCTTTTGTGACTGAGACACAAATTCGGTGGCTGCTACAGAGTAGGTTATAAATAACTCTTAAAGAAATGTATTTCTGCCCATATGCAGAGCTGTACACATCTCGAGATGCGTCTGTACCTGGTTTACTACAACCATCATCATCAGCATGGATTTTCACCTGCCCTATAGCAGATGCAAATGATATGCCTCCTAAAAGGTGTATATGCATATTCCTATAAGTCTGCATGAGCGGTATTTGTATAAACATGTGTCTACTGTACGTTAGAATGTCCCTTCCCTCCCCTGTCCTCCAGGTACAGGCGGGTCTAAGTGCCAGAAACTTGCAAGTCTGTATAGGTGCATATACATGCGCCTACTTTCTGGGCATTCTGCGTAGAGCAATTCCACGCAAGATACGGTACGCAAACTGGCGTATATCTCACTCTGTGAGTCAGCTTTGTGACCCATTGTCCAATTTTTACTAACATGTTTACTTTTAAGTAACAACTTTACTGTTGTCTATAAATGAAGTATGCTACATGAAAAATAAGGTGGACAGGAAATTGGAGATATGTACAAAATAATAATATTAGGTGGAAATAGTATATTAATTTTAAATCCAGGCAAAAAGTCTATTTAAAAAATGGGAGAAAAGCAGGTGAATTTTACCGGTTACCTAGAACTACTGCCACAGTCCTCTTTTCGCTGTCAGGTTGGCAATAGCAAAGTTTAATGACAGGAAATGCTTTATATTATTATTATTATTATCATTTATTTGTTGGGCGCCACAAGGTTTCCGCAGCGCCTTACATAGTACAAACAGTAGACCATACAGGGTGAAACATTACAGAACAATAAACACAGAGTACCAATGCTTCAGAAACTCCGGCCAGACATATGGAGTAAATACGGAGCAGAAGATTCAGTATGGAGACAAGAGGGGAGAGGGGCCCTGCTCATGCGAGCTTACATCCTAAGTGAAGGTGGACAAAAAGGCACGAAAGGGAGGCAGTGATACGAGGGAGAAAAAAGGGGCAGGGGAGAGGGGGGAGAACTGCAGAGTAGATGAGGGGGTTAAGTGGATGGTTTGAAGGCTTTCAGGAACAGGTGAGTTTTGAGTGCCCGTTTGAAGGAGCATAGATTGGGTGCGAGACGGATGGAGCGAGGGAGGTCATTCCAGTGCTGGGGGCCAGCTCGGGAGAAGTCTTGGATTCTGGAGTGGGAAGAGGTAATTAGAGTGGAGGAGAGGCGACGGTCGTTTGCCGAGCGCAGGGAGCGGGTAGGAGTGTGAATGGTGAGGAGGTTAGAGATGTAGGGGGCAGTAGACTGGGAGAGAGCTTTGTAAGTGGTAGTAAGGAGTTTAAAGATGATTCTGTAGGGGAAAGGGAGCCAGTGTAAGGCATGGTAGAGAGGAGAGGCAGAGGAGGAGCGGCGTGAGAGAAAGATGAGTCTAGCAGCCGCATTGAGTACAGATCAGAGGGGGGCAAGATGGGAGAGGGGGAGGCCAGTGAGGAGAAGGTTGCAGTAGTCAAGGCGGGAGATGATGAGTGCGTGGATGATAGTTTTGGTGGCGTCTTGTGAGAGGAAGGGTCGGATGCTGGCAATGTTGTGCAGTTGGAAGTGACAGGCTTGAGCAAGGGATTGGATGTGGGGGGTAAAAGAGAGAGAGGAGTCAAGGGTGACACCTAGGCAACGGAGTTGGGTGACAGAGGAGATGGTAGTGTTATTAACAATGATAGAGAGGTTGTGGTGGGAGGGGAGTCTGGAGGGAGGAAAGACAATGAGTTCAGTCTTAGAGATGTTAATTTTGAGAAAGCGTGAGGACATCCAGGAGGAGATGGCAGAGAGGCAGTCAGATACGCGAGAGAGGAGGGTGGGAGAGAGGTCAAGAGAAAAGATGTAGAGTTGAATGTCGTCAGCATAAAGGTGATACTGAAGACCAAAGAAGGAGATGAGCGCACCAAGGGAGGAATTATTTTATATAAATAAAGTAAAATAAATAAAAAAAAAATTTTGCTATTTTACATTGGTTTTTTTCTGTATTTCTTTTTACATTTTGTTTCCCAGGTGAATTGAAAGCCCAAGTCCCAGCTTTCAGTTCCACTGCACATGCATGAACTGACAAAGGCAGGTCACGCATGCACAGATACACGGAAGACTGTGTGGCGAAGAGGTAAGAGTTCTATTACCGCTGCCAGACAGTATCACTGGGCAGCTGAGTATCATTCAGCTGCTCCGGTGATATTTTAATGGTAATTATGGTGATACTACTACTGCTCGATAAGCGCTGATAGAAAAATCTATGTAATTGTCACAAATTGATAAATAAGGACCATTATGAAGCTTATGGGAATCCACAATAAATTGGCTCCCAACCTAATATTTAAAGTGAACCTTTCACCTGGTTGTACAATTTTGTACACTGTCTTTTCATTTGAAATATGTAGCATTTCTGTTTGCATTGTAGCACATTTTTTTTTTTTTACAAAATATACTCCAACTACTAAAAGAAAATGACTGTAGATTGCAATAATGATATGATATACACAACAATGTTAATGAAGCCTCCAATTTGCACAGCAATTATAAATCCCATTTAAAATTGTGCATTAAACTCATGATAAAACCTCTCTTCAGAATGCTTTATGAAAGCAATAGGCCGTCTGAATGAGACAAAACAATTTTCACCCTTACCACCAATTTAAGCACCTGTACTGTGAAGGTCGCAAAGAAATGATCTAATAGACGAGTGCTTATTATGGGAGGCCAGTAATATAATAACATTTCCACACTGGCAGGGTGTGAAATTATGTTCACTAAGAAAAACTGTAATCCTGATAGATAATTTTCATCAGACACTTTTGGCAACTTAAATAACATGCTCAGAAAATAGCACTGTCAGCAATATACCCAGAGAGCTCATTAATAATAAGCTCTGAATGTTGTACATGAGTTATATCTGGAGAGGTCAGACAGTGCAAGTACTGCACTATGAGAGCATAAAACAGATGAACACAGCAGCAGGTAAATAAGGAGTCATGTGCGCTACATTCCAAAGAGTCGCATATGCCAAAATGCCATTATTACTTGCCCTGGTGTCTGTGCTTATTATTTTTTTAAAACATGTTTTTGCAGATATTTTAAGGTATTCGTTCACCATTGTACCGGCCAAATATAGTTTAACTATGTTCTGAGAGTCATCTTGTCATCTTAGATATTGGGTGTAGGGGTGGCAAGAAAACATTTTTGACAGTATTGTCAACAGTAAGTAAATTTACAGATTATTGTCACTAAAGCTTGTAAGAGCTTGGGGTACAGTAATTAAAAATGTTTGTTATGTGCTAACCCATACTTGCCAACTCTCCCGGAATGTCCGGGAGATTCCTGAAATTCGGGCAGGTCTCCCGGGAGAGCAGACAAATATTCCGCATATGGCAACATGCTCCTCAAAATGACGCGATTCGCGGAGAATCCCGACATTTTGTCGCGGTGGGCGGTAGGCAAAATTACGCAAATTACCGCGCCCCGCCCCTCCCGTCCTCCAACCACACCCCCCTGCCTGGGATCTCCGGAATTAGCTTGCCAAAGGTTGGCTAACCTGGCTCATTAGTCATTCTTATGCAATCATTATACCCAAAATCATCTAGTGAAGGGTTAACTTGCTAGATTAGACTAAGTAGTGACTTTTGGGTTCCATCCCTATGTATACTGGGACAAAGTAGTAAAGTATTATAAAATTATATACTTGATTGGATTTAAAGCAGGCGTCTGACGTGGACATTATAAAGCCTTGCATTTTTCTCCCTAATAAACTCCTTTGTTGTATTGGAAATATGTTTTGGGATAGCCAATGTGTCTAGAGGCATTTTTTTCTCACATTGCATGTGCATGCTTCTGGATTCATTTGTTGCCATTATCATTTGTAAAATCATTGAAAATCGGAATTGTTGCTAGCAATTTTTTCTTGGGATAAAAACAATGCTGCATCAAGGAAGGAAACAGAATTAGTTTAAGGGTTTTTATTTTAAAATGTGAGATCAAGAATATGCCTTCACTGCTGAACAAGCAAGTCAAATGTAAGACCCCTTCAGTGGCAATATGACTTAAATGTATAACTTCTAAGCTATGGTACTTGGCATTATTGTATTTAGGATCATACTTTAGCTCCAAAAACGAACATAACATCCAATGTCTATGAACATTTCAGCGCTACAACTGTGAAATTTTATTCTTTGAATATAGTTTGATTTACTTTGCTTAAATCGATCTAGAATTCAAGAAGTTTTGTTGAATTTTCACATTTTAAAGCTCATTCGTCAAACCAAGTTGAGCATCGATATGCAGCCTGTTCGAACATCACTACTACTGATCTTCACAGACTCTAAATTTGGTAGGCTGGTGGCCAAGTGCTGGGAGGTGTATGGCAACATATGGTGGAGATCTCAGTCTGCAAAGGATCCAAGAATACAGGAGACTAAGTGGTAAATTGGTTGCTATAGGCAACATCTCCACTTTTCAATCCAGCCAGAAACTCGCAGCTTGATACATTTACCCCATAGAATATATTATTGGTGCCTGTAAATTTTATAATATAAAAGGACTGAGTCATTATATACAAATGCATCCATATATGCAATCTATATTTATTTTGCACACATAAACTATAGAAAATGCTGGTAGTTACCACAATTGTTTTTAAACAGTCATATCTAACATGTCCGTAAACGTGAAATTAATTTTAATTAGCTATGCAGTGAGTTAGATAACATGGATGCAGCTTTCCATTGGATTTGCTGATATTACAGTCTCAGCCGTATGACCAGGAGCAGGCTGGGTTGGGGGCAGGGGGACATTAGCCCCCTGGGCCAATCCCCTAGTGGGCTACCTTGGACTGTGTCACCTGCATTTTTTTTCCTTTAAAATGTCTTGCCCCTAGGGCAAAAATTTGCCAGTCCTCTCTTGCGTATTACTAAAAATACCCCACATGTTGTAATCAGCGAACAGCAAACTCAATTTCTTTAGGTAACTACATGCAAACAGATCCTGCTGCTTGACCTGAGCACCATGCAGCAGGGTCACTGCCCAACTGGTCAAAATATGACCCTTCAGTACTTGGGTCAAATGACAAGATCATTTTCAGCTTACCTGAGGCCTGATATTGCAGTCATCATCATCATCATAACCAGTTATTTATAGAGCGCCACCAATTCTGCAGCACTGTACAGAGAACTCATTCACATAGGTCCCTGTCCCATTGGAGCTTACAGTCTCAATTCCCAAACATACAGAGAGAGAGAGAGAGAGAGAGACTAAGGTCAATTTAATAGCAGCCAATTAACCTACTAGTATGTTTCTGGGGTGTGGGAGGAAACTGGAGCACCCGGAGGAAACCCACGCAAACAAGAAGATAATCTCACATGCAGAGTGATAGTGGTCATTTCAGACTGTGTTTTCCACTGTGCCGAATGGTTATCTTATCAATTTCAATATGGTCACTATCGGGCTTTGCGTTTATTTTGGAACCAACATTAAACAGTCAGCATTCTTAATACATTTATTCTTCAGTGAATGTGTTCTAATACTAGGGTAAATAAAGAACAAAAGTCTGACAATTGCTCCAAATCCTTATATGAAAAATAAATACAGTAGAATGCATGATAATAATCTCTACATAATGTCTTGCTAACCATGACTTTAAAATAATATAAAATTGTGTAAACCAAGTTTATTATAATCTATTTTATATAAAGCCCAAACGCAACAAAATTGTACTAGACAGCAGTTGATTTGATTACTGCCTGTCTATGAATAAATTGTATTTCTTGTTGAGATGATTTAACAACAGACACACATTGCGGTGCTGGGACCACACAATGGCTGCAGAATGCAGATAATTGCTAGACAGGCACTTTCTCTGCCTCTCCAGACCTTTTCAGTTTTTAATGCCAATATGTCACACTATTGCCTTGGCACTGAACATTAGCTGTTAAAATACATCAACAATTACGGTAATTACAAACAGTAATGGTGTGTGCCACTTTACTGACAAATTGGTTAAAATCCTAATGCCAGATTATCAAATAGGTTCTAAGCACTTTAAACATGTCTGTGGGAGCTTTTTAGGATAACGCAGGCATGCCAGTCACAACCTATACTAGTGTGTACTGTTAGTGACTAGTCTGCCAACACCTTAGGGAGAGTCTTGTAAACAAAACTTTGATGACAAATGCAATAAAATATTACTAAAGTAGGTTTAGAGCTAGGAAAGAATTTATAATCATCACATAAACCTGTCAATAACATTTTGCTGTAAAGGCAAGAGTTCTGTCTTGCAACATGATGGCTGGCAGACATCACACTTTTCAGACAGCCAAAGGAAAGCTTGCTGTTTTTCTGAGTAGCTAGCCAGGAATCTATTTTCAGTGTGTAACCAATTTGCATTTTCCGGACTGTATAGTATAGCAGAATATATTTGAATTTTATTTGAGATAATACATATCTATTTCTACATAGCTGGGTTCTGAAATAAAAACAAACAATAAATTGTAACAAAAAACACATGTATTGTGCATTCATTTTTAACAACTTTACAAAGTCCACTTCTTTCAATACTAATCTCTTTCCACTTTCATTTTTGTGACAGCCTAAAAACTTTTTGCACAACATTCAAGGGTGCACTTAAGGGGAGCGTTCCTGTTGCCTACCCTCACCCCTTCAGTTCTCACTAGTTACTGGGTACTGAAATGAATGTCGAACTTCTCTGTGAAAGAGCAACTTTCCATCTCTGTGTTAAATATATTGTTAGTCTCAGTCTTGTTATATGATAACAGTATGTCAATAAGGAAAACTTATTATCGTTATTATTATTGTTATGACTACAAAAAAGTGCAAAGTGTTTTTTTCAGCTGTACTCCGTAATAAATTATTTGAACCCCGTCCCAGTAGAAATCCTGCATTTGCCCCTGGTACCAATACACATCTTTTCATATATTACTATTATTATAATTATTATTTTCAGCATTTATTTATAGGGCGCCACATGAGGGCCGCAGCGCCGTACAGAGGGGAAACAGCAAGACAGTACATGGTATAACAGTACAGTAAACAAATAACACTATAACTCTCAAAACAGCTACTGGGGTGCAAGGGGTATATTCAGCCCAGACTTAAACCAGTGCCCATTAACGTGGGCACAATTAACAGCTTTAGAGGCACCGAAAGAGGTGCAAAAAGAATAGAGGAGAGGAATGAGTGGCAGAGAGCTCAAGGAGGAGCTGCGCAGTGTAGCAGTGAGAAAACATTATAGGTAATGAGAACAAGGGGGAAGAGGACCCTGCTCACTAGAGGTTTGAGCAAATGTAAGGGGATCTGAGGGCAAAACGCAAGAGTTGGAGAGAAGGAGGATAAAAGAGGGTGAGGTATACTACATGGTGAAACTGGTATACTTTTATAAACAGGTGGGTTTTTAATGTAGGCTACATCTGACTTTGGGTCTTCCAAATTTACAATGAGGTCTACAGAAACTTGACTTCTTTCAACTATCCCTATCTGTATTAATGTTTAAAGAATGAATCAACATTTAAACGTCCAGTAACTCAGTTATTCAGTGAACTCTGTCCAGCTTGTACATACTTTTGTGTTGAAAACACTTTAAACATATAAATGAAGTAACAAATGCTAAAGGAACAATTACTGTCCCCCTGTATAACACCTTCCAATTTGTTTCAGCACCCTAAAATTTTGTCTCTGGACCATGTGTTTCTCGTCTAACATTGCTCATTTTTTCTCCTTTATCTTTTCATCTCTGAAATTCAATTTCAATACTAGCAAAAAGGAGTACTAAATATCCCTAGCACTAGCAAACCATAAATAGTACCTAAGTAGGGTCTTCAGTCACCTCAGCAACATCACACAGAAACTAAGCTTAAGGAGTACAATTAAATAGGTTAGAGTGCATCACTTGTCCATAGATCTTGGCACAAAGTTTCAGTTACAGTGGTAGGTCTATGCTATGGTCCTTTGTATCAGAGAACTGCAGGCTGAGCAGACAAGCAGATACAAGATATATGCTGAACCTGCAGCATCTCTGCAAGACAGAGGGATATGAAACAAAGTTTGCAATTCAGAGGAGGCAGGTTCGTCTGCTGAGAGAAATCTTCCAGCCAATGAATACCCAAGAAATCACCAGTTTCAAACTTCTCAAAATAAATCCATTAATACACCTGTCAAAACCACTGAAATCACTGAATTCTCAGTGCTAAGTATATTGTAGCTGAAAAGTGTAGACTGAGGTAATGAAAATGATTGGGACCCCTGTGGTGACAAATTTGCCACCAGTTTGGTCCCAATATAACAGACAAGTTCCTAAGGCTGAAACCCATTCTAACAAAAGTTAAAAATAAGCTAACACAAACAACATTTCAAACAAAAAACTTCCCATACCACTTTATAAAATAAAATAAAATCTTTTTTGATACATTGTAGTCCAAATGGAAAATCAAATATTTTCTTCTTTTATTCTTTCTTAATTCACTGCAGTCTAAATGGGGAAAAAAAATCTAAATTCCTATATAAAAATGACTCACTGACTCACTACCGATGGAAGATATCGCCACATAAGGATCTAAGTGGGGTCTTCCTGGGAATCCCCTACACCAGCATCACAAGCATTTTTCCCGCACTGGGCACTTGTGATTGGCTATCGGTACAAGGGAGCCTCTGGGACTCCCAGCTTTGATCACATAGCCAAGGAGACTAATTAAATAATTCTGTACCTCTATTGATATGGGGAATAAACAAAAAATGATGAATGGGCCATTTCCTTTCAAAGGCAGTTCTAAATGTAGTGGAAATTCTGGAAACAGCATTGAAATGAATGAGCATGTTGAAATTAACGGCTATAAACTGGATATATTTTAAAGAACGCTGCTGTTTCATAGACTAGAGAGTTGAAAGAATGAATTCCAGTTTTTGAATGATTTTTAACAACAGATGAAAAACGCAACCTAAATTTAAATTAAGAAATGTAGATTCCCCCCTAATTGGTTAAATTAGGTGTTAGACTAGAGAATAAAGAAACATACAAATCGTTGTTATTTGCAATGGACACACTAACCTTTGGAGTAACATAGAGGAAAGAGCAGTTGGCAGTGATGATTTTTAACTGTTGATAATAGTCACATTCTCATGAAATATACAGTAGGTATAGACGGACTCCATTATACAGCAATAGAATATTTCCATAACTAAACAAAGGTGCCATAATATCATATCTTACATGATTTGTTGCTCTCAGTACAGACTGATATAAAGTGCACGCCTTGAAATAGTGACATTCAGTTTATTAGTAAACCATCCTACACAGCTGGATAACTTGTCAGCTTCTTTTTCATTTGTGTGGTACTGAATAATTTTTCAGCACAAGAATATTAACTGCATGCTGAATTGGGGTCAACAAGAGGACTGCTTGCTTAAAATAAATAACAGTCTTTTAGCACAGTCTAACAAAAAACAGTTTTTTGACATTACTAAGTCTATGTAAATTGTAATTGTTTAAACTAATCTATTTACATACATTGCAAGTCTTTCTTAAATAAATGACCATTTACTTTCCAGTGGAATTCCATGTCTGCATTGATAACATTATTTCTGTAATCCATTGAAGCCAGGAGGAATTTCTAGCCTGTCTCCTATGGCTTATTCACACATATATGCTGGGAAAGTAAAAAAATTTATGAAAACTAAAGCACATTTTAGATGATTATTATGGATGCATTTTTAAAATGTCTTCATTAAATTTTTGTGTTGTTACATATAATATTTCAGAGTTTCTTAGAGGCTTCTAACAGTTTAGTAAAGTGAAAAAACAATAAAATATACTGCCCAAGAGTTTAAAAGAAGGCATTGTTAATTGTTATTGTATAATAATGCAATCCTAGTGCACAAGAAAATTCAGATTTACCATCACACTTGCCTACTCTCCCGGACAGTCTGGGAAACTCCCGAATTTTGGGGAGGGTCCCGGACTCCTGGACGAAAAGGCCACTTTCTCACATCCCAACCACTACTTTAGTTAATGAGGAATCGCGTCATCATGGTCATGACACCCGCTGTCTGATGATGTGAATGGTGGCGCTGCACAATAGTGTGCAGGGCTGTGATGATGTAAACCGCGCCCCCACACTCTCCACACTTCCCATTTGAACCTAGTCAGCAAGTATGTCTAACAGTACAGAGCACAATCAATGTTCACCTTGTACTCAGAACTCAAGCTGGGAGACCAGGGTTGGTAATGTCATACGCAACACAGAATAGCATGAATGATGCTCATTCCTTTATGTAAAACACTTTTTCGTATATATGAGAAACCACCAATGTTATACTATATTACATTTACATCTTATAGACTTTAATATAGTGATTAAATAATAAGCAATAAATTTTGTAAATAATAAAAAATGTAGGTATTGTATTGTATATGTATAAGCTTTCAACTTATTTTCATGACAACCTTTTTTCAGATTACCCGCACTGTTTCACTGTTCCATTCATTGACCTGTTTAAAGGTATATAGGTATTACTTGTATGTATATATTTTATATTATTTGCTTTCTACAAACTCTTAATCATTTGATGGTCTTTCTAAGCTGCAGTAAAGGACATGTCCTTACTCTAAACAGTTGATGCCTATGTGGACCAGCCGGGGTGTGATTGGGCTCTATTACACCTGTTTACCATTCCATTCCCATGTTGCACTGTTTCTATAAATATAATTCTGACTTCATGAGTGTGGATTAAATCACCTAAAGCTTAAAATGATTTGGTACCAATAGACAGATACACTATATGGACAAAAGTATTTGGCCCTACCTGTTAATTATTGAATTGAGGTGTTTCAATCAGACCTGTTGCCAGAAATCAAGCACCTAGCCATGCAGTCTCCATTTGTAAACATTTGTGATATAAAATGGGTCATTCTGAAGAGCTCAGTGACTTCAAGTGTGGTACTGTGATAAGATGCCACCTTTGCAATAAAACGGTTCGTAAAAATTTCATCCCTGCTGGATATTCTACAGTCAACTGTAAGTGATATTATTAGAAAGTGTAAGCATTTAGGAACAACAGCAACTAAGCAACGAAGTGGAAGACCACTTAAAATCACAGAGCGGGGTCAACGACTGCTAAGGTTCATGGTGCGTATTAGCTTTGCTAATTATATAGCTGAAGACTTTCGAACTTCCACTGGCATTAATGTAAGCACAAAAACTATGCAGCTGGAGCTTAATGTAATGGGTTTCCATGGCCAAGCAGCTGCATGCAAGCCTCACGTCACCAAGACCAATGCCAAGCGTCGGATGGAGTGGTGTAAAGCACACCGACACTGGACTGTGGAGCAGTGGAAACGTGTTCTGCGGAATGACGAATTTCGCTTCTCTGTTTGCCAGTCAGATGGGTGAGTCTGGGTTTGGTGGATGCTGGGATAACATTACCTGCCTGACTGCATTATGCCAACTGTGATGTTTGGTGTCGAAGGGATAATGGTATGGGACTGTTTTTCAGGGTGTGGGCTAGGCCCCTTATCTCCAGTGAAGGGCAATCTTAATGCTTCAGCATAATAAGTCATTTTGGACAATTCTATGCTTCCAACTTTGTGGCAACAGTTTGGGGAAGGCCCTTTTCTATTCCAACATGACTGTGCCCCAGTGCGTAAAGCAAGGACTACAAAGACACGGTTTGATGAGTTCGGTGTGGAAGAACTTGACTGGCCTGCACAGAGCCCTGACCTCAACCCCATCAAACACTTTTGGGATGATCTCGAACGGAGATTGTGAGCCAGGCCTTCTCATCCAACATCAGTGCCTGACCTCATAAATGCTCTACATAATGAATTGGCACAAATCCCCACAGAAACACTCCAATATCATGTGGAAAGCCTTCCAAGAAGAGTGGAAGCTGTTATCGCTGCAAAAGGGGGACCAACTCCATATTAAAGTATATGTATTTGAATATAATGTCATTACAGTCCCTGTTGGTGTAACGGTCAAGGGTCCAAATACTTTGTTAATATAGTGTATCTGCAATAACGTTTAGAGGCCCTCTACAACTGTGGATTTAATGTTATCAAATGATCAACCCTTCAGCAACTTATGATTCTGTTTTTGCTGAACATATATGTGCTTAGGTTAGTTAGTTACTTCTACTGTTTTTCTAGACTAAGGCTTTTGCCATGACCTCTATAACTATTGGGGAAAAGCATACTGATTAATGTCTAAATGGTGAAGGCCAATGTAAACATGGGCTGTTCATAGCATGATTGAAAATATTTGGCTAGTGACAAAAAAAACTTGCTTAACACTACCATAACTGGGGGTATATTTACTAAACTGCGGGTTGGAAAAAGTGGAGATGTTACCTATAGCAATCAGTCAGATTCTAACTGTCATTTTGTAGAATGTACTAAATAAATGATAAGTAGAATCTGATTGGTTGCTACAGGCAACATGTCCAATTTTTCAAACTCGCAGTTTAGTAAATATACCCCCTGGAGTGCTAGGAACCAAGGAGCTGACAGATGTAATGTTTCCCAGAGGTCACTATATTTTAACCCTCAGAGTCAAAGTCACTTTTTGTCAAAGGCGTTCTCCACCTAAAAACAGAAACAAAAAAAACTGTATACTGCTGGTGGTTAGAATGTAGGGTAATAGTCACTTCCTCTTGGCACCCACAATCCTGTCAAATGATAAATAGTTGAAGCTGTGTACAGGTGGCTGGGATAGCAAATCGTAGTTTAACCTGCAGCCAACTGTGAGTACTTTTATTTTAGGTGATGGACCACTTAAAGCCTCACCCCGTCTCCAAGATAAGTAGCATTGCCTGCAAAGGTAATACTTTAGTAGTACCCAATACTTTATCATTACATTACACCCAAATCTTGTATGAGACAATCCACCCGGCAGCAATGCTCATGTTGAAATAAAAAACTCATGTGAGTTGACTTACCCAAATCTACACCACAGCTGTGAGACGCTGTTTGATACTTGCCACTGCTTAAGAAAGGGAGTGTGGTTTCATATATATTCTACATCTACCATCAGTATTATTACATGTTTTAAAAATCTCTGTTTTATGTTATACTTTCCAACCTTTTTATTCTCCCCTCCAGGAGTTCCTGGGGCAGAAATTATGCGATTTTCCGCGAGTTGCACCACTGAGGCCCTCATCTTGCCTACTTGACTATGAATTCCCAAGGCTCCCAGAAGTTCCAGGAGGGTAGACAAGTATGTTTTATGTTAATATCTAGAAGACTACTCAAATCTTTGTATTAATGCATAGATATGCAGTCGTAACAAACAAAACTGCATCTGCGTATAAAAATACTAAGGACATGATTCATCAAGGAATGCAAAATTAATGTATTTTGTTTTTTTGTTTTCTTTAAAGTATCCAATTATCATCATCTATGTAGTCATTAATGAAAAACTCATTAAAACATAGTGGGGTTTTTTTCATTTCCCCTTCCACCCTCATAAAATACATTTATTAGGATATTATTTATGTCTACTGTACATAAAATGCATTTATTAGGCTATTATTAATGTCTACTGTACATAAAATGCATTTATACAGTTGCTCCTGATTGCAAACACATGTTCTAGCATACATACACAACCATCATCACTATCACTCCCCTGTTTCACCCATGAAATTGTAGGCTGTTGGAAGTGCAATTTACTTGCAAAGATAAATTGCGTTCTTTGGCGTATGTATCGGTTTTGCATATGCTCATAATGAAAAAATGCAAAATACAGCACGTATTGGCATTTACGGTCCTTAATGATTCAGGCCCTAAGTGTGTATCTTTTTTCATTGGTAATGTTGGGCATACACGTGATATTTTAGCAAAACAGAATCCCAGTTATTTTATTCAGACACCAGGATCCAATATGAAGTGTCACTGTACAATATAATATTTACACATACTCTGGAGAATGACTGAACTGATGTGCAACTAACACAGAGTTCATTTTATCAATACATAACCTTTGTTGGCAGGAGATTGGAATTATACTAGCAGTATCATTATGCAGTAGTGGGAGTTCAAATATTCCATAGAGTATGAACTTCTATCTTATAATAAACTCTGGCTACCTGTCTTTAAATCACTCTCATGTAGCTCTCAGAGATGAGAATGTTGCTCTCCATAGAGTTTTCATGAGATTGAATATTATATTGCTGGACATAGGAATGTGCAACTGGTGACAAGGTTTCTTTTGTAATAATCTGCCACTCAAACATTGCCAATGACAACTGACATGTAGAACAGAAAAAAATCAAAACCTTTATAATGCCCTAGCTGAATTGATTGATGTATAAATTGTTTAAAATCTGCTGCCTCCATTCTTTGTGACATTAGTCGTGCACCTTTAACAAATCATTTATTCCTACACCTATGCTAATCAGTTAGCTATAACTGTAGCAAATTGATATTTGTCTAGCTGTAACAAATATATATTGCCAATCTGTCGCTCTATTAGACCAAAACCCAGGGCTAGATGAATCATTTGGGTTGAAAGCCTCCTGCAAGTTTTGCACACTACCCTTTGACCCACTTAGCAGTATGTAAATTTATGAGTATTTTTTTAAATTGATTATGATTTTCTTTTAAAGCGCAAGTAAAGCCACTATTTGACATTTTAATATTTAAATGTTTTCACTTAAGTAAATATGACCACCATGTCTTTATTCACTTATCTGGAAAAGGTTGCCATGTTAGTATTCAGGTGCTTCTCTGGCTAGATAGACACTACAGCATGGTGTGAAAAGTACACTATGTGAATTGGTTGCTTCACACATAGGGCAGGGTAAGTTATGGCACTGTAACTTAAACGCCTGCAGAATCACCCTTTTTCCCTGCATCAGTTCCCATCAGTCAGTTCCCATCAGGACACTGTCCTAAAGATGCGATAGGAGAGTTGTCTGAGTAGGTATAATTTTACTTTTTTAACAGAGCTGCGGCGGAATGTAAGCATTACACTTCATAATGTATTTTACCTCTATAGTCCATTTCTGAAAATGAAAATTTTTCTATTTTCTTCATACCTTTCAACTGTCCTGATTTCAGCAGGACAATCCCATTTATTTATCAACACATTTGTTCCAACTTGCATAAGCTGAGAGGTATGTACACGCTCATAAGTATGCCTCTAGTGCATATACAATATTATCATCATCATTTTTTTATTTAGCGCTTGCAAATTACGCAGCGCTTTAATATTTGAGCACTTTGATTTTGTCGGCCTCTTCATTAAGTCATTTTTCCTTATGTACTTATCACTAGCCTGTATTAATTCCTATATGGTTAGTTCATTTTCTCCACTATTGATTTATTCTGTATACTATATATTGTATGCAGTCTTTTCTGCACTGTTCACTTGTTCCTTCATGCACTTTCAGGAGACAGGACAGAAGAAGTGCTGTCATACCACTTAATAGACAATCAAAAATGTTGAAGGGTTAAATCAAGGAGACCCATTTGTGATCTTACATTTCTCTTTCCCCTACCTGCTATGTGTCAGGATGGCAAGATCATGTAACAGCTGGGTTCTGAAACCTCTTAGTAGACACGAAAGTTCCGGAGATAGAACAATGAAACTGGTTTGTGCTTTGTGCTTTATGCAGACAGACTTCACTTTCAGACCATTGTCCTGTTCCCAAATCACTGAAACCCAAGCAGTGATCTCAAAATTTGAATGTTCAGGTGAAAAACCTGCAAGTTTAGAGACGACTTTGCTGTTTCAATGTAAATTAAATTTTACATAGTACTTTTATTTTTTATTAATTTCTGCAATATAATTTGTCGCTGCATTTCTGAATACCTGACCTTAGAAAGTGAAGCTATCTGCTTCTCTATACAGCAAATTCCTATCAAAATAACACCCATAATATATGACATACCAAGCAGTGGAGAGAATATGACCATAGCCTTTTTATTTAGTTCCATTATAACCTTAGGAGGTTGGGTGTACCTGGAAACCAGGGACCTGATTCATTAAGGATAGCAAGGCAAAAAAAGAGTAAATTTAATCCTGGACAAACTATGTTACAGTGCAAGGGGTGCAAATTAGTTTATTATTTTGCATGTAGGGAAAATACTCGCTGTTTTTTTCACTTAGCACACAAATATTTAATAGCTTTATTTTTACACTGAAATTTAAAGTTGATATTGGCCATGCCTTACCCCAACTATAAATCTATCCCCACATTTAAAATTTACCTCCCCATCCAATGCAACATTGTTTTGCACAGATGCTCCATTTTTTTTGCTTTGCTCTCCTTAATGGAGAACCTGTAGTTCTTCTCTTTCCCTTTGTTGCTTTTCTTAATCTATATTTACTAGAGATGCTCAGGCTTGGAAACTAAACACACCCGAACTTTGGGGATCCGAGTACCAAGCTGAGTCGGCTCGGTACTTTTGCGCTTTTTCGTGTTCGAAAACAAGGCAAAACGTCATTGTGATATCGTCGGATCTCGGGAGTTTTGGAATCTATAAATACCGCCCTCCACGGCGATCTAGCGCCATTTGAGAGAGGGATACAGAAGGGGTAGCATAGAGTGTAGAGCACTTGGCAGGCCCGGCGCTCCCATAAGGCAACCTTAGGCAGTTGCCTAGGGCGCCGGGACCTGCAGGGCGCCGCTGACTAGATTTTCTAATCTAGTCAGCGGTTCAGGAGAGAAGGGCAGCACACACTGACGTCAGTGATCATGTGATAGTCTGTCCGGCGGCGCCTCTGAGTTCTCCCCTCCCCTCTCAGCATGCATCGCGAGGAGCAGCTAGAGGAAGAAAAAGTAAGTAACATTTGATTAATTATTCTTTTATCTGGTGTGCGGGGGGGGGGGGGGGTGTGCGGTGAGCGGTGAGCGGGGAGCGAAGCGAGCGAGGGGCGGGGGGCGAGCGAGCGGCGTCGGCGTTAATTTTGCCTAGGGCGCCGTGAACCCTAGCACCGGCGCTGGCAGTTGGGCAGGCAAAGTTAGAGAATTGAAAGAGGAGGGTGGTAGCAGTGTTAAACAAAGTAATCAGTGACATTCAGGAGAGCTCCACAGCTCCTATGATAAATCTCATTGCAGATAAATACAAATACTAGTGCTGCTGGCAGGGTTGGTGTAATACTGCAGTCCAATTCTACTGTGTTATATAGGTAACACACAAAAAGGAGAGCTGCGTTGCTAATTGTTATTGCTGAAATACAAATAGTAGCCCTTGCAGGCTTTTCTTCTGAATTTGCACCAAAAAGTGTACGGTGTTATATACATCCAAAGACAAGAGGTCCATTGCTAATTGTCATTGCTGAAATATAAATACTAATCCTTGCAGGCTTTTCTTCTGAATTTGCAGGCAAATTCTACTGCCTTATATAGGTAACAGACAAAGAGGAGTGCTCCATTGCTAAGAGTCATTGCTGAAATACAAATAGGAGGGCTAGCAGGCTTGTCTTCTGAAATTGCAGGCAAATTCTACTGTTTTATATAGGTAACCGACAAAGAGAAGTGCTCCATTGCTAAGAGTCATTGCTGAAATAGAAATTATAGGGCTGGCTGGCTTGGTCTAAATCTGCAGTTACATTTTACTGTACCATAGCTCACTCAGAAACAGGAGAGGTGGCAGGGTTCAGTGCTGAAACAGAAATTGTAATAATAGGGCTGTCAGTGTTCTTCAAAGTCTCCAGTGACATTGTATTGTGCCATAGCTCATACAGAAACAGGAGGGGTGATATTGTTGTTGTAACTCTCCAGTCTCAATCATGATGATACTAATCCCTCTACCTCATGTGCTAAAGCCTATGTTCAATTGCATAGTGGTTTTAAGTCAGGGAAACAAAAATGTAAATAAAAAGCTTGTACCTTTTTAAAGAAAAAAAAAAACCTCTTTAAAAAAAGGTGAAAGTTTACTGTAGAAGAATATAAAATTGCCAAGATACCATTCTACCTCAAATATTACCAGGCATACCAGCATCCGCTGGCTCCCTTCTCTTAGCTAGATTTCAGCACCTGCAATCTACACTGTCATCATATGCACCCTCATCATTGTGTACATCTTCCTCACACAATACTAATTCATCCCTGCTGGAATCCACCATCACAGAAGTCTGTGTACTTTGATGTAATTGCCGATAATGGCCTTACTCATGGAATTTGTAGTTCATTTTATGGCAGAGCTGTCACGATTATTGGGCAATTCTTTTAGAGCAGAGCAAATGTCAAAATGTTGTGCTGACTCATCTGCATCACCACTAGGTGTCTTGGGAAAGCTAATTTTTTTCCAAAAAGCAGTTGCCAGAGAAACTAAAGGAGGAGATTTCATTACAAGATGCTGATAGCTCTTGGATCCTGGAAAATTAATTCCTAGATCGACAATTACAATATAGTTAGCGGATTTACTTAGTTTAATTTCAACCTTCAATTTCTCTAGCGGTGTCACGGGCACTAGGAGTCTTTACCCAGGGATCACCAGGTGGTAGGCTTACCAGAGCAGTATAGGTGGTAATATGGTACTCTGGTAGCGGGGTGATCACGGAACAGGAAATAGCAGATGATGAGATGCTCAGGAAAGTCTATGACTAGCAGCACTGGCAATATGGAAGTAGTAATACACGAGGAACTGTATGGACAAAGGACACGTGAAGGTAGTCAGTGGTCTGCGGTAGCAAGTTGTACCACTGCTATAGTGAGGAGGAATGTCCAACAGAAACGAGGAGGTGATGAGAGTCAGCGGTCTGCGGATAGCAAGTTGTACCGCTGTCTGAGTGAAGGAATGGAATCCAAGTGGAGGTATCCGGGGAGTCAGTGGTCTGCGTTAGCAAGTTGTACCACTGCTATGTGAGAGGATACTGGAACGGGTGAAACTGTAAACAGGAGTCAGTGGTCTGCTACTAGCAAGTTGTACCACTGAATATATATGTGAGGAGGTGCACGGGGAGAGACTGCAACACAATATATACACGGGCACCTTGACTTTGATCCACAGTAATATGCACAATATAAATGTATAAATGACTGAACAACACTGCCAATGTAGAAAGTCTCTTGAAGTAATCCAGCATGAGATAACACAGTCAATGATGGCAATAGAGTCAGCAGATAGTACACTCCAGAGGAGAACCAACACAGTCAATGATGGCAATAGACTCAGCGGATAGTACACTCCAGAGGAGAACCAACACAGTCCAGCAAGGTATGCAATACACAGCACAGTCAATGGGAAGTATGCATACCGTGGTTCAGGAGAAGGCAGTCAGACAGGAGTGCAGAGATACCTGAAGGGCAGGAGGCCGGCAGGATCCAAAGTCCCTGGATGGGTGAAGCGGTGGTCTAGCAGGTGCAGCGCACAAGTAGGTAGACCAGCAGGGAACACAGGAAGGCGTGGAGAGCGGATCAGTAGTAGATGGATGAGTAGCGCTGAGAAGTAACAGCAGCGGGTCTCTGCGGGAACACGGAGGTAGCCAATAGCAACCAGTAGGTGCAGTAACGATGGGACACCGGAGCAGAGTTGAACTGGAACAGTTGATCACGGAGAGTAGCGGGTAGCAATAGTGGCAGCAGACTCAAGGAAACACGGGAGAGTTGACAAGGGCTGAAGACTGAAGCGCACAGGGGCAGCGGATAGGAATCAGCCAAACAGTCACGATGAAACACAGACGGGTTGCAGGTTGAAGACTGTAGTGCACGGAGGCAGCGGATAGGAATCAGCTAGCAGTCACGATGATGAACAGGTGAGTGGATGTGAATGAAAGACTGTAGTGCACGGAGGCAGCGGATAGGCATCAGCTAACAGTCCCAATGATACATGGTAGAGTTGAAGTGATTAGAAGACTGTAGTGCACGGAGGCAGCGGATAGGAATCAGCTCACAGTCACGATGATACAGTAGATGGTAGAAGTGGTATGGGAACCACAGTAGTAGAAGTGGTTTGGAAACCACAGAGGTAGAAGTGGTTTGGAAACCACAGGAATCAGCTGGGCTGAATAAACGAGGAAACACAGGAACACCTTCAGAGACTCATGGGGAATGAGACTCCAAGATCAGGCAACGTGGTGTTGACCACAGGTGCTTAATATAGGGAGGTTGCCTGATCTGCCAATTTAGTTAAAGGAACATACACTGGAGGTATGGAAAGGGCTGCGCATGCGCAGTCCCTCAGGATGGAGGACGGCCACGGTTCCTAAATGTCCGGGAAGAAGCACTCACAGTCCGGTGAGTGACAGTACCCCCCCTTTTAAAGGTGGGCACAGAACGCCTGGAACCGGGCTTGTCCGGATTTTTGGAATAAAACTTCTTCAGAAGGGCAGGAGCATTAAGATCTTCAGCTTTGATCCATGAACGCTCTTCAGGACCAAAGCCCCTCCAATGAACGAGGAAACGGAGGACTCCTCGCGAAATTTTTGCATCCAATACCTCAGTAATCTCGAAATCCTCCTCCTGATGAACTTGAACTGGCTGCGGTGCTGAGGGAGGAGTTGAGAAACGGTTGATAATGAGAGGTTTGAGCAAGGACACATGGAAGGCATTGGAAATCCGAAGATTCTTAGGAAGAAGAAGTTTAACACATACTGGATTGATAACTTGAATGATCCTATATGGACCAATAAAACGAGGGGCGAATTTCATAGATGGAACCTTCACACGAATATTTTTGGTAGATAACCAGACACGATCTCCAATTTTTAGTGGTGGAATAGCCCGCCTCTTCTTATCTGCAAAAGACTTATATTTGTTAGATGTCTTCTTTAAACAGGTTTTGACCTGAGACCAGATATTTTTGAAGGTCTGACAAGCAGTCTCCACAGCAGGAACTTGGGTGGGCGGGAGGGCAGGAAATTCCGGAAAAGACGGATGGTGACCGTGAACCACCAGCACCTGACTTTTTGAAGATGACTCCTGAGATCCATCTTCAACGTCCGATGACGTCACGAACGCCCAATGAGGAGGAAGGCGTTCAGACTGAACCTTATCACACAGATCCGTAGATGAAGGATCCTGTGGAGGGGGACCTGGTGGAATAGACGAATGCTGTCTTTTGAATGAAACCACTTGAGAGAGGCAACGATGATGACATTCAGCTCCCCAAGATGTAACTTGAGAAGTGCGCCAGTGTCACTCACCGGACTGTGAGTGCTTCTTCCCGGACTATTAGGAACCGTGGACGTCCTCTATCCTGAGGGACTGCGCATGCGCAGCCCTTTCCAAACCTTCAGTGTATGTTCCTTTAACTTAATTGGCAGATCAGGCAACCTCCCTATATTAAGCACCTGTGGTCAACACCACGTTGCCTGATCTTGGAGTCTCATTCCCCATGAGTCTCTGAAGGTGTTCCTGTGTTTCCTTGTTTATTCAGCCCTGCTGATTCCTGTGGTTTCCAAACCACTTCTACCTCTGTGGTTTCCAAACCACTTCTACTACTGTGGTTCCCATACCACTTCTACCATCTACTGTATCATCGTGACTGTGAGCTGATTCCTATCCGCTGCCTCCGTGCACTACAGTCTTCTATCACTTCAACTCTACCATGTATCATTGGGACTGTTAGCTGATGCCTATCCGCTGCCTCCGTGCACTACAGGCTTCAACCACATCCACTCACCTGTTCATGATTGTGACTGCCAGCTGATTCCTATCCGCTGCCTCCGTGCACTACAGGCTTCAACCTGCAACTCGTCTGTGTTTCATCATCGTGACTGTTTGGCTGATTCCTATCCGCTGCCTCCGTGCACTACAGTCTTCAACCTGCAACTCGTCTGTGTTTCATCATCGTGACTGCTAGCTGATTCCTATCCGCTGCCTCCGTGCACTACAGTCTTCAACCTGCAACCCGTCTGTGTTTCATCGTGACTGTTTAGCTGATTCCTATCCGCTGCCTCTGTGCGCTTCAGTCTTCAGTCCTTGTCAACTCTACCGTGTTTCCTTGAGTCTGCTGCTACTATTGCTACCCGCTACTCTCCGTGATCATCTGTTCCAGTTCAACTCTGCTCCGGGGTCCCATCGTTACTGCACCTGCTGGTTGCTATTGGTTACCTCCGTGTTCCCGCAGAGACCCGCTGCTGTTACTTCTCAGCGCTACTCATCCATCTACTGCTGATCCGCTCTCCACGCCTTCCTGTGCTCCCTGCTGGTCTACCTACCTGTGCGCTGCACCTGCTAGACCCCCGCTTCACCCATCCAGGGACTTGTATCCTGCTGGCCTCCTGCCCTTCAGGTATCTCTGCACTCCTGTCTGACTGCCTTCTCCTGAACCACGGTATGCATACTTCCCATTGACTGTGCTGTGTATTGCATACCTTGCTGGACTGTGTTGGTTCTCCTCTGGAGTGTACTATCTGCTGACTCTACTGCCATCATTGACTGTGTTATCTCATGCTGGATTACTTCAAGAGACTTTCTATATTGGCAGTGTTGTTCAGTCATTTATACATTTATATTGTGCATATTACTGTGGATCAAAGTCAAGGTGCCCGTGTATATATTGTGTTGCAGTCTCTCCCCGTGCACCTCCTCACATATATATTCAGTGGTACAACTTGCTAGTGGCAGACCACTGACTCCTGTTTACAGTTTCACCTGTTCCAGTATCCTCTCACATAGCAGTGGTACAACTTGCTAACGCAGACCACTGACTCCCCGGATACCTCCACTTGGATTCCATTCCTTCACTCAGACAGCGGTACAACTTGCTATCCGCAGACCGCTGACTCTCATCACCTCCTCGTTTCTGTTGGACATTCCTCCTCACTATAGCAGTGGTACAACTTGCTAACGCAGACCACTGACTCCCCGGATACCTCCACTTGGATTCCATTCCTTCACTCAGACAGCGGTACAACTTGCTATCCGCAGACCGCTGACTCTCATCACCTCCTCGTTTCTGTTGGACATTCCTCCTCACTATAGCAGTGGTACAACTTGCTACCGCAGACCACTGACTACCTTCACGTGTCCTTTGTCCATACAGTTCCTCGTGTATTACTACCTCCATATTGCCAGTGCTGCTAGTCATAGACTTTCCTGAGCATCTCATCACCTGCTATTTCCTGTTCCGTGATCACCCTGCTACCAGAGTACCATATTACCACCTATACTGCTCTGGTAAGCCTATCACCTGGTGATCCCTGGGTAAAGACTCCTAGTGCCCGTGACAGTAAGATCAGGCCATGACAGACCCAGATACGGAACCTACTGCTAAAGAGATGCTGCAGCATCTGGTCAGTCGTGTGGAGCAACAGGATGCTCGCCAACAGCTGTTACTTCAATGTTACCAATCGTTAACCTCCCAAGGAACATCTGGACAGACTGTTACAGCTAGTATTGAAGCTCCTGTGCTTTCCTCCGTTTCCCCAGTGCCATCCCAGGTGTCTACAGCTCCTACGCTTCACCTGCCTACTCCGTCAAAATATGACGGGGACCCCAAAACTTGTAGAGGTTTCCTTAACCAATGTTCAGTCCATTTTGAACTCCAACCTCAAAATTTTTCTACCCATCGTTCCAGAGTGGCCTATCTTATCTCATTGTTTTCTGGACAAGCCCTGGCTTGGGCCTCCCCTCTGTGGGAAAGAAACGATCCAATTCTACAAGATAGTGCCAAATTCATTTCCACGTTCCGAAGTGTGTTCGATGAACCAGGTCGTGTGACCTCCGCTGCTTCCAGCATTCTTCGTTTGCGACAAGGCTCCCATACAGTAGGACAGTATGTCATTCAATTTAGGATCTTAGCCTCTGAACTTCAGTGGAACACTGAAGCATTAGTTGCCGCCTTCTGGCAGGGGCTCTCCGATAAAATTAAAGATGCACTGACTACCCAAGAGCTTCCTTCGTCACTAGAAGATTTGATCTCTCTTTGCCATCGTGTAGACATGAGATTTCGTGAAAGAGAATCTGAGAAAACAACTTCTGCTAAAGCACCTCTTCGTTTAAACCCTCAATTTCGTCCAGTTTCACCTTCTGTGATTCCCATGGAGATAGGACGTTCCAAATTATCTTTAGAAGAGAGAAAACGAAGAGTAAAGAATAGACTCTGTATCTATTGTGCTGATTCCACACATATGCTCAGTTCTTGCCCTAAGAGATCGGGAAATGCCAGGCCCTAACTAGTTCTGGAGAGGTGAAGTTAGGGTCCCTGGAGTCCTCTCCATTGTCTATGAAATCTAAAGTCTGCGCTTTCGATGTTACGATTTCCTTTGCTACTAAATCCTTTGAGTCACAGGCATTGATTGATTCCGGAGCAGCAGGAAATTTCATTTCTAAATCACTAGTGAATCAATGGTCCCTACCAGTGATCACTTTAAAAACACCCATTACTGTGACGGCTATAGATGGATCACGTCTCATCAATGGTCTCATCACCCAGAGTACGTCTCCAGTAACCCTTCAGATTGGTGTACTACACCATGAAGAAATTTCGTTTTTAATTCTTCCTGTTACGACAAGTCCGATTGTCTTAGGCCTTCCATGGCTTCAATGTCACTCTCCCCAGATTGACTGGCGCACCCCTCAAGTTACGTCTTGGGGGCCTGAATGTCACCATCGTTGTCTCTCTCAAGTTATTCCTCTTAAAGTACAGCAATCTTCCATCTCATCTTCCTCCCCGGGACTCCCTCCTCAGTATGCTTCATTTGCCGATGTGTTTGATAAAGCTCAGTCTGAACGTCTTCCTCCTCATCGTTCTTGGGATTGTCCGATCGACCTTCTACCTGGCAAGACTCCTCCCAGGGGTCGGGTCTATCCTCTCTCGTTACCTGAAACTCAAGCCACATCTGAGTACATACGGGAGAATCTCCAGCGTGGGTTCATTCGACCTTCCACCTCTCCCGCTGGAGCTGGGTTCTTCTTCGTCAAAAAGAAGGATGGATCATTACGCCCTTGTATAGATTTTCGTGGACTCAACGCCATTACTATCAAGAATCGGTATCCCATTCCGCTGATCACTGAGCTATTTGATCGCATCAAGGGAGCTCGGATATTTACTAAGTTGGATCTTCGTGGTGCCTACAATTTAATTAGAATCCGTTCCGGTGACGAATGGAAGACCGCGTTTAACACCAGAGATGGGCATTACGAATATTTAGTAATGCCCTTCGGGCTGTGTAATGCCCCCGCGGTTTTCCAGGGTTTCATCAATGAGATCTTTCGGGACTTATTATATGTATGTGTCGTTGTCTACCTGGACGACATATTGATCTTCTCACAGGACCTGCCTTCTCATCACCAACATGTGGCAGAGGTCCTCTCCAGACTACGGAAAAACTCATTGTTCTGTAAATTGGAAAAATGTTCATTCGAGTTACCCCAGATTCCATTCTTGGGGTATATAGTTTCCGGAGTTGGCCTGAAGATGGATCCAGACAAAGTAAATGCTGTAC
Source organism: Mixophyes fleayi (assembly GCF_038048845.1). Taxonomy (NCBI): domain Eukaryota; kingdom Metazoa; phylum Chordata; class Amphibia; order Anura; family Limnodynastidae; genus Mixophyes; species Mixophyes fleayi. Next base: position 152,706,181 of record NC_134402.1, read on the forward strand.
TACATTGGCCTCAGCCAACTACTCTTCGTGCCATCCAGCGTTTTTTAGGTTTTGCCAATTACTATAGACGCTTCATTCAAGACTTCTCATCCATTGCATCTCCCATTGTGGCCTTAACTCGGAAAGGGGCTAATACTAAGCAATGGTCATCTGAGGCTCTCCAAGCCTTTCAAATCCTCAAAGAGTCCTTCTCGTCTGCTCCCATTCTGCGACAACCTGATGTGACACTCCCCTTCTTCCTAGAAGTAGATGCCTCTAATGTGGGCTTAGGAGCTATTCTCTCCCAACGCTCGGAGCAACAAAAATTACATCCTTGTGCCTTCTACTCTCGGGGTCTTCTGCCCGCAGAGAAAAACTATACTATCGGGGACAAGGAGTTGCTGGCCATCAAAGCTGCATTAGAGGAATGGAGATACTTGTTGGAAGGAGCTCGCCATCCGGTGACGATCTTCACGGATCATAAGAACTTGTCATATTTGCAATCTGCTCAATGCTTGAACCCTCGTCAAGCAAGATGGTCTCTTTTCTTTTCCCGTTTTGAATTAATTATAACCTTCAAACCAGCTGCTAAGAACAAGAAAGCTGACGCTCTATCTCGAGCTTTTGTGACGTCCTCTGATGTAGAAGAGGTTCCCAACCATGCTATTCTAGACCCCAAATGTATTTCTCTGGCTGCTTCATCCACCAAAATGCTACCATTTGGGAAGACCCTCGTGCCTCCTACTCTGAGGAGGAAAATCCTTTCGTGGTTCCATGCCTCTCGTTTTTCTGGACACGCCGGTGAACATAAGACCTTTGAGATTCTCTCTCGTAGTTACTGGTGGCCTTCAATGAGGAGAGACGTCAAAGAGTTTATTGCTTCCTGTGATTTATGTTCTCAGTTCAAATCCTCCCGCAGAACTCCAGCAGGGTTGCTGCGACCACTACCCATTCCGTCCAAGCCTTGGACCCATATTAGTATGGATTTCGTTACTGATTTGCCACCAAGTAAGAATCACAATACTATTTGGGTAGTGGTAGACAGATTTTCGAAGATGGCTCATTTCGTCCCTCTGTCCGGTTTACCTTCCTCGTCTACTCTGGCTGAACATTTCATTAAAGAAATCTTCCGCATCCATGGATGTCCGTCTGAGATTGTGTCAGATAGAGGAGTACAATTCGTTTCCAGATTCTGGCGGGCCCTTTGTAAAACCTTGGGCATACGATTAGCACTCTCATCGTCTTACCATCCGCAATCTAACGGACAAACGGAACGAGTCAATCAAGATCTTGAGACTTTTATTAGGATGTTCTCTTCAGCCAACCAAGACAACTGGGTAGAATTGCTCCCTTGGGCTGAATTCGCCCATAACAACATGTACCATGAGTCATCATCCAAAACTCCATTCTTTGTGGTCTACGGTCACCATCCGTCTTTTCCGGAATTTCCTGCCCTCCCGCCCACCCAAGTTCCTGCTGTGGAGACTGCTTGTCAGACCTTCAAAAATATCTGGTCTCAGGTCAAAACCTGTTTAAAGAAGACATCTAACAAATATAAGTCTTTCGCAGATAAGAAGAGGCGGGCTATTCCACCACTAAAAATTGGAGATCGTGTCTGGTTATCTACCAAAAATATTCGTTTGAAGGTTCCATCTATGAAATTCGCCCCTCGTTTTATTGGTCCATATAGGATCATTCAAGTTATCAATCCAGTATGTGTTAAACTTCTTCTTCCTAAGAATCTTCGGATCTCCAATGCCTTCCATGTGTCCTTGCTCAAACCTCTCATCATCAACCGTTTCTCGACTCCTTCCTCAGCACCGCAGCCAGTTCAAGTTCATCAGGAGGAGGATTTCGAGATTACTGAGGTATTGGATGCAAAAATTTCGCGAGGAGTCCTCCGTTTCCTCGTTCATTGGAAGGGCTTTGGTCCTGAAGAGCGTTCATGGATCAAAGCTGAAGATCTTAATGCTCCTGCCCTTCTGAAGAAGTTTTATTCCAAAAATCCGGACAAGCCCGGTTCCAGGCGTTCTGTGCCCACCTTTAAAAGGGGGGGTACTGTCACTCACCGGACTGTGAGTGCTTCTTCCCGGACTATTAGGAACCGTGGACGTCCTCTATCCTGAGGGACTGCGCATGCGCAGCCCTTTCCAAACCTTCAGTGTATGTTCCTTTAACTTAATTGGCAGATCAGGCAACCTCCCTATATTAAGCACCTGTGGTCAACACCACGTTGCCTGATCTTGGAGTCTCATTCCCCATGAGTCTCTGAAGGTGTTCCTGTGTTTCCTTGTTTATTCAGCCCTGCTGATTCCTGTGGTTTCCAAACCACTTCTACCTCTGTGGTTTCCAAACCACTTCTACTACTGTGGTTCCCATACCACTTCTACCATCTACTGTATCATCGTGACTGTGAGCTGATTCCTATCCGCTGCCTCCGTGCACTACAGTCTTCTATCACTTCAACTCTACCATGTATCATTGGGACTGTTAGCTGATGCCTATCCGCTGCCTCCGTGCACTACAGGCTTCAACCACATCCACTCACCTGTTCATGATTGTGACTGCCAGCTGATTCCTATCCGCTGCCTCCGTGCACTACAGGCTTCAACCTGCAACTCGTCTGTGTTTCATCATCGTGACTGTTTGGCTGATTCCTATCCGCTGCCTCCGTGCACTACAGTCTTCAACCTGCAACTCGTCTGTGTTTCATCATCGTGACTGCTAGCTGATTCCTATCCGCTGCCTCCGTGCACTACAGTCTTCAACCTGCAACCCGTCTGTGTTTCATCGTGACTGTTTAGCTGATTCCTATCCGCTGCCTCTGTGCGCTTCAGTCTTCAGTCCTTGTCAACTCTACCGTGTTTCCTTGAGTCTGCTGCTACTATTGCTACCCGCTACTCTCCGTGATCATCTGTTCCAGTTCAACTCTGCTCCGGGGTCCCATCGTTACTGCACCTGCTGGTTGCTATTGGTTACCTCCGTGTTCCCGCAGAGACCCGCTGCTGTTACTTCTCAGCGCTACTCATCCATCTACTGCTGATCCGCTCTCCACGCCTTCCTGTGCTCCCTGCTGGTCTACCTACCTGTGCGCTGCACCTGCTAGACCCCCGCTTCACCCATCCAGGGACTTGTATCCTGCTGGCCTCCTGCCCTTCAGGTATCTCTGCACTCCTGTCTGACTGCCTTCTCCTGAACCACGGTATGCATACTTCCCATTGACTGTGCTGTGTATTGCATACCTTGCTGGACTGTGTTGGTTCTCCTCTGGAGTGTACTATCTGCTGACTCTACTGCCATCATTGACTGTGTTATCTCATGCTGGATTACTTCAAGAGACTTTCTATATTGGCAGTGTTGTTCAGTCATTTATACATTTATATTGTGCATATTACTGTGGATCAAAGTCAAGGTGCCCGTGTATATATTGTGTTGCAGTCTCTCCCCGTGCACCTCCTCACATATATATTCAGTGGTACAACTTGCTAGTGGCAGACCACTGACTCCTGTTTACAGTTTCACCTGTTCCAGTATCCTCTCACATAGCAGTGGTACAACTTGCTAACGCAGACCACTGACTCCCCGGATACCTCCACTTGGATTCCATTCCTTCACTCAGACAGCGGTACAACTTGCTATCCGCAGACCGCTGACTCTCATCACCTCCTCGTTTCTGTTGGACATTCCTCCTCACTATAGCAGTGGTACAACTTGCTAACGCAGACCACTGACTCCCCGGATACCTCCACTTGGATTCCATTCCTTCACTCAGACAGCGGTACAACTTGCTATCCGCAGACCGCTGACTCTCATCACCTCCTCGTTTCTGTTGGACATTCCTCCTCACTATAGCAGTGGTACAACTTGCTACCGCAGACCACTGACTACCTTCACGTGTCCTTTGTCCATACAGTTCCTCGTGTATTACTACCTCCATATTGCCAGTGCTGCTAGTCATAGACTTTCCTGAGCATCTCATCACCTGCTATTTCCTGTTCCGTGATCACCCTGCTACCAGAGTACCATATTACCACCTATACTGCTCTGGTAAGCCTATCACCTGGTGATCCCTGGGTAAAGACTCCTAGTGCCCGTGACAGCCAGTCAATCTGGGGAGAGTGACACTGAAGCCATGGAAGGCCTAAGACAATCGGACTTGTAGTAACAGGAAGAATTAAAAACGAAATCTCTTCCTGGTGAAGCCCACCAATCTGAAGCGTTACTGGAGACGTACTCTGGGTGATGAGACCATTGATGAGACGTGATCCATCCATAGCAGTCACAGTAATCGGTGTTTTCAAAGTAATCACTGGTAGGGACCATTGATTCACTAATGATTTGGAAATGAAATTTCCTGCTGCTCCGGAATCAATCAATGCCTGTGACTCAAAGGCTTTGGTAGCAAAGGAAATCGTAACATCAAAAGTGCAGGCTTTTAATTTCGTAGAAGATGGAGAGGACTCCAGGAACCCTAACCTTATCTCCCCAGTATTGGTTAGAGCCCGGCATTTCCTGGGACAAGAATTGAGCATATGCGTAGAATCGGCACAATAGATACAAAGTCTATTCTTTATTCTTCGGTCCCTCTCCTCTAAAGTTAATTTGGAGCGACCTATCTCCATGGGTATCACCGGAGATGAAGCTGGGTGAAATTGAGGATTTGAGAGAAGAGGTGTTTTAACCGAAGTTGTTTTCTCAGGTTCTCTTTCACGAAACCTCAGGTCTACCCGATGGCAAAGAGAGATCAAATCTTCTAAAGAGGAGGGTAGTTCTTGTGAAGTCAGTGCGTTTTTAATTTTATCGGAAAGCCCCTGCCAGAAGGCGGCAACTAGTGCTTCAGTGTTCCACTGAAGTTCAGAGGCTAAGATCCTAAATCGAATGACGTACTGAGCCACAGTGCGAGATCCTTGGCGAAGACGGAGAATGCTAGATGCAGCGGAAATAACACGACCTGGTTCATCGAATACACTTCGGAACGTGGAAATAAACTCGGCACTATCCTGTAACAATGGATCGTTTCTCTTCCACAGAGGGGAAGCCCATGCCAGGGCTTGTCCAGAAAACAATGAGATAAGATAGGCCACTCTGGAACGATGGGTAGAAAAATTTTGAGGTTGGAGCTCAAAATGAACTGAGCATTGAGTAAGAAAACCCCTACAAGTTTTGGGGTCTCCATCGTATTTGGCGGAGTAGGCAGGTGAAGCGTGGAAGCTGTAAACACCTGGGATGGCACTGGGGAAACGGAGGAAGGCACAGGAGCATCAACAGTAGTTGTGGCATCTTGCACAGACGGTCTTTGGGAGGCTAACGCCTGGTAACACCGCAGTAAATGCCGTTGGCGAACTTCCTGTTGCTCAATACGGGTAACCAGATGCCGCAGCATCTCTTTGGCTGTAGGTTCCGTATCTGGGTCTGTCATGGCCTGATCTTACTGTCACGGGCACTAGGAGTCTTTACCCAGGGATCACCAGGTGGTAGGCTTACCAGAGCAGTATAGGTGGTAATATGGTACTCTGGTAGCGGGGTGATCACGGAACAGGAAATAGCAGATGATGAGATGCTCAGGAAAGTCTATGACTAGCAGCACTGGCAATATGGAAGTAGTAATACACGAGGAACTGTATGGACAAAGGACACGTGAAGGTAGTCAGTGGTCTGCGGTAGCAAGTTGTACCACTGCTATAGTGAGGAGGAATGTCCAACAGAAACGAGGAGGTGATGAGAGTCAGCGGTCTGCGGATAGCAAGTTGTACCGCTGTCTGAGTGAAGGAATGGAATCCAAGTGGAGGTATCCGGGGAGTCAGTGGTCTGCGTTAGCAAGTTGTACCACTGCTATGTGAGAGGATACTGGAACGGGTGAAACTGTAAACAGGAGTCAGTGGTCTGCTACTAGCAAGTTGTACCACTGAATATATATGTGAGGAGGTGCACGGGGAGAGACTGCAACACAATATATACACGGGCACCTTGACTTTGATCCACAGTAATATGCACAATATAAATGTATAAATGACTGAACAACACTGCCAATGTAGAAAGTCTCTTGAAGTAATCCAGCATGAGATAACACAGTCAATGATGGCAATAGAGTCAGCAGATAGTACACTCCAGAGGAGAACCAACACAGTCAATGATGGCAATAGACTCAGCGGATAGTACACTCCAGAGGAGAACCAACACAGTCCAGCAAGGTATGCAATACACAGCACAGTCAATGGGAAGTATGCATACCGTGGTTCAGGAGAAGGCAGTCAGACAGGAGTGCAGAGATACCTGAAGGGCAGGAGGCCGGCAGGATCCAAAGTCCCTGGATGGGTGAAGCGGTGGTCTAGCAGGTGCAGCGCACAAGTAGGTAGACCAGCAGGGAACACAGGAAGGCGTGGAGAGCGGATCAGTAGTAGATGGATGAGTAGCGCTGAGAAGTAACAGCAGCGGGTCTCTGCGGGAACACGGAGGTAGCCAATAGCAACCAGTAGGTGCAGTAACGATGGGACACCGGAGCAGAGTTGAACTGGAACAGTTGATCACGGAGAGTAGCGGGTAGCAATAGTGGCAGCAGACTCAAGGAAACACGGGAGAGTTGACAAGGGCTGAAGACTGAAGCGCACAGGGGCAGCGGATAGGAATCAGCCAAACAGTCACGATGAAACACAGACGGGTTGCAGGTTGAAGACTGTAGTGCACGGAGGCAGCGGATAGGAATCAGCTAGCAGTCACGATGATGAACAGGTGAGTGGATGTGAATGAAAGACTGTAGTGCACGGAGGCAGCGGATAGGCATCAGCTAACAGTCCCAATGATACATGGTAGAGTTGAAGTGATTAGAAGACTGTAGTGCACGGAGGCAGCGGATAGGAATCAGCTCACAGTCACGATGATACAGTAGATGGTAGAAGTGGTATGGGAACCACAGTAGTAGAAGTGGTTTGGAAACCACAGAGGTAGAAGTGGTTTGGAAACCACAGGAATCAGCTGGGCTGAATAAACGAGGAAACACAGGAACACCTTCAGAGACTCATGGGGAATGAGACTCCAAGATCAGGCAACGTGGTGTTGACCACAGGTGCTTAATATAGGGAGGTTGCCTGATCTGCCAATTTAGTTAAAGGAACATACACTGGAGGTATGGAAAGGGCTGCGCATGCGCAGTCCCTCAGGATGGAGGACGGCCACGGTTCCTAAATGTCCGGGAAGAAGCACTCACAGTCCGGTGAGTGACAAGCGGCTTCTCAAAAAGTATAATTAAGGCAATTACTTGACTCAAGCTAACCATGTCTGTACTCTCTTCACAGGTGACTACTTCGCTGGACTAAAGTACATTCCCCCCTAAAATTCTAGACTTCTTGTAGCTGCTGCAATCTCCTACATGCTGTTGCAGTATCCCTAAAATGACCATAAATTTTTCGGGACACAGACAGCATCTCCTGCCTGTCATTGTCATTTTTTAAAAAGTTCTGTAACACCAAGTTGATTGTGTGAGCAAAATAGGAAATGTGATGGAATTCCCCCCGCTGTAATGCTCTAACAATATTTGTGGTGTTATCAGAAATCACATATCCTCAGGAGAGTCCAAGCAGGATTAACCATGTTGCAATTACATCCCTTAGTTTTTGTAAAAGATTGTCAGCTGTATGCCTCTTACTGAACCCGCTGATACACAGAGTAGCCTACTTCTGAAAAATGTGATGTACTTAGATACATGCTGCTGCTGTTCCTGCTGGTGAAGGCGAATTACCAACCCAGTGGACTGCCACAGTCATATAATCTCCAGTTTGTCCAGTTCCGCTTGTCCCCATATCTGTGGTTAAGTCAACAGTGGGTAGAATGGCATTTTGTAGCTCAATAATTAAATTTTTACGAACTTTCTGGTAGAGGTGTGGAATAGCTTTTCTAGTAAAATGGTGTTGTGATGAAATTTGGTAATAGGGACAGAAGACCTCAAGTAACTGTCTAAAACCAGCTGCATTAATAGTGGATTTAGGACGCAAATCTAATACTAGCATAGTCCCCATGGCGTCTGTGATCTGCTTTGCGACTGGGTGACAGCTTTTTTTACTCTCTTCCTCTTGCTAAGGATTGTTTAACAGTCAATTGTTGTAAACTACTAGTATTATTTTTCTGGGTTTGAGATCCACTCCCAGCAGCAGCAGTGGCACTAACGCTCAATAATTCTTCAGAGGAATCATGACTAGTGGAGGAGTCATCTAGCCTTAGCAACTTGGATGCAGGACTAACTCCCATCACTTGTGAGGATATTGATGGTGGAGGTGATGGGGTGTAGATTGCAGGTGCTGGGATCTAGATGAGAGAAGGGAGGTAGATGATGCTGGACTGCTTGCCGTTAGTTTTTTAACATAAGTTTCTGATTTTCCCATCAGCTTTCCATGAACTTGCTTCAAATGCCGTAACATGGATGAGGTTCCTACATGGATAAGGTCCCTACCTCTACTGAGTTTGGCTTTACAAACGCTACAAATGGCTAGACAACTGTTAACAGGATTTGTGTAAAAATAATTGCACCCATAAGAGGTGGATTTGTTGGTCTTATGCCCAGGTATGACAATGGCCTTTTTCTTATAACTGCTGCAATCTTTGTTTGAAAGTGTATGAAAATAATATTTTGACCTGTGAGGTGGTCAAAACTGATTGCAAATTACTTTAAATTAGTGTTAGTGAGGTTAATAATAATGTAGGATCAAAAAAGAGAAAACTTATGTGATATTAGCATATTTTAGCAATTTTTCTAAAAAAATACTGATCCAAAACCAAAACACACGAGGGCAGTTTTGTCAAAACCAAAACCAAAACACAAAGCTAATCCAGATTCAAAACCAAAACCACTTCACAGGGGTCAGTGAGCATCTCTAATATTTACTAGTATTATTGTTTATTTTTTTATTACCATAGATAACTCTCATTTCTCATCTTTTTTCCCTTTTTTTTAAGTAACAAATGTAAAAGATTACATACCGTTGGTACAATTTAAGAAACATTCTACATCCTATTATTTCCTGACTCCTAACTCCTAATTGGATGGCCCAGATGGGCTCCTTGTGATTTTATATGCCACCTTCTATTCCCGTTTCTGCTCATTAGTCCACCTATGCTGGGCTTTCTTTAGTCCCCACATATCCTGCCTGCTTGACGGAGGGAATCTTGCAGTTCCTCCTCTTGAACCAACAAGACTACCCCTTCTCGCAGAGTCGTAGCAGAACCCGACAGGCTCCCTGCCGCGGTCATGACGCGCCAACTGATTCCTCTCGGATATTTTTCTGTAGAGCTCATGTCACTGACAGCGAGAAAACAATCACCGTTTTAGTGCAGCCCCATATAAATTTTTCAATGGCACACCCTTTCTCCCAGCTGGCTGTCGGAGTAGAATGAATATGAACTGTAGAGACGTCTGCATGTTGAGACTAAAACATTTCTCATTGCCCACCCTCCTGCCCACTACATATATATTTCCTTTCACTTTTTACATTTTTACAGCCTCTACCCTCCTCCTCTGCAACTAGAAGCAGAGTTTTCTTTTCAGATCAGAGGGTTCAGATAGGGATTGGAAAGCATCCTACAATGCCCCCATATTGTTATTGTCGTCCTGAGTGCAATCCGCTGTAATTTCTGCAAAGAAAGTGCTTGCGGAAAAAGGGATCTGGGGGGAAATATCTTATTGATCCGAGCCCATCCATAATCTCCATGGTCGGAAATCTCCACATTTAGTGGTGATGCTGAAAAGAAAGTACCACTGTGCTGTGTTTCTGCACATGAGTGAGTGCTTCCCTTATGAAAGCAGTATGAGAGTGCAAGAGGGGGAACAAGGGGAGTGGACGAGAGCCCCTACTCAATATAGGAATCCGCCAGTCTGCAGATGATGCTGCAAATCTGCTGTTATTGCCAGAAACCTTGCCCAGTTTACAGAGGTGGAAAACTATAAAAATATCTTAAATTTCTTAATAATCTAATATAAATATTCAAAAACCATTTCCCCAAATGTAAACCCCTACATTCAATCTGCACTCAACTAACACAAAGAGAGGGTCTAACGGTATACATTCACACCCCAATCATGTCGCTCTATTGTGATAGCATTTTTATTGGGTATTGCAGTAGTTTGTGAGCCACGCGCATACGTTAAAGAAAAAATAAACTGTTTTTAATTATTTGAACATGCAGCACATCCTGCAATAAATCCCACTTTTATTCCCCCCTCCTAATACCCCAATAACCAATGCAATTTGTCCACCTGCAACACCATACTCACCTCAAGCATCTATTTCTACTTAACACCCTACATCAATGACTCAAGCAATCCTCACTACATTTTAGCAAGTGCTTCCTGTTCAAAGTGATTGATTCCCTTCACTGTGTCAATGCCTTTGTGTACTATTTGACAATTCACTCACATAAGTTGAACCATACTTGTCTATGAATTTTGAGCAGAACGGTGTCATTCTGGGTTGTGGGGGAGGTGCGGATTAAAGATGCAATTCGCGTCTTCAAGCCTCGCCTCCTGCTACGCAATGCTGTGAATTTTGGCATTTCATAGCAGGGTGGCTGGGACAAGGTGATGTAATGGCAAAGCATATATGGTATCTTTGGACCCAGTACAACCTGAGTTTTTACATCTTATGAGCTTCTGTAAGGTACTTAGTGTTCGAGTGAGATATTCATCCACAAAGAGTTTTTATTTCTTTCAACAATACAGTTTTTTATCAAGTGATCAAATTTGTTGCACTTAAGAGTAAAATGATGGGTAAAAAAAAACACTTTTGTTAGTCATTATGACATTCTAACTTAAGATAAAATATGAAATTCAGTTAAAGTGAAATAAGAATGAAAAGCTGAACTAAAAATAACATTTTCCTTTATGGTGTAATAGGAAATGGGTCTGGCCATGCGAGTTAGAAAATGTTCCCAATCCTCTAGACCAGAGAGGATTACAAAAAGGAATCGGTCAAATACTTGTGGAACTGATGCCATTTTATTTATTTATGTTTCAGGTTTAGGTGTTTGTGAGGGTTAGTAAGCCTATCTACAAACATTTTATCAAACATTATACAAAACAATACGTTGCCAAACCAAAGACAGTTGGTTTCCAGTTTCCAATTGTGAAATTTTTCTTGGCATGTGCCAGACTTTTACTGCATATTTTGTATAATACATTGCAGTTCTACCATACTGTGCAGTTCTACCATACTGTGCAGTTCTACCATACTGTGCAGTTCTACCATACTGTGCCAGCAACCAGACCAAAGTCTCATTTGCAACAATCAGATTGTACATACTGGAAAATGAAGTCTGTAAGGTTAATAGTCATCCATGCTAATTGCATCACACATAATCCAGAAATTCAATCTAATTTCAGAACAACCAAGCCAGTACAAGACATGGTTAGCTTTGCCATCTGTGGCATGATGACACAGTTCAGAAATTGTGTCCTATGTCCATGTATTGATGCCTATGGAGGTGGCCATTTTCATGGAGACCAAGATTTAATCAAAGACTGACAGGTAAGACAACATGACTTCAGTAATGGAGACAGAAATGTAAAATACACTTCAGTCTCTAGAGATTCATTAGCTGCTTTTCTTTAACGTATAGTTGCCTACTCTCCCGGAATGCCTGGGAGACTCCCGCATTTCTGGGAGACCTCCTGGGAGAGCAAGGCAGCCTCCCAGTTCTCGCCCCCGAAATAGATAAGTGGTGGGAGGTGGGGCTTAATGATGCAAATACCGTGTCATCTTAGCCCTGCCCCCTGCTGTAATTGGTCAAAATCGTGTGACAATCGTTTAGGGTGCGGGGCCGAAATTATGCGATTCATCAAGCCCCGCCCCTGCATGCCCACCTCCCCCGGGATCTTCCTGGAGCCAACGATGAAAAGTTGGCAAGTATGTGTAAAAATGCAAATAAATGCTGTGGGACTCATTTAAAAAAAGAAGCACAATTGCTCCTAGACAAGCCATACTGTAAAGCAATAGGCGCAAATGCATTTATTTTAGTTTTTATTCTTTTGCATGCATGGAAAGTCCTGGCTGCCTTTGCCCATAGCATGCATACACTAGACAGTTTTATTTTCACTACAATCTACAGTTGTGCTTGGACACAACCTCCCTCAACTTAAATTTGCCTCCCCTGCAGTGCAACGTGGGTTTGCCAAGGTGCAATTTTGTTTTTTCTTGCTTTACTACTAACTCTGTACAAGGCCATATGTGTTTGATATGCGCTTCACATATTGTATACCCACAGTTGATATTCTCTGGATGCACTGGCCTTTGATAGTGAATGTGTCTAGTTGGCCGGGATCCCATTGGCATAATGTAAAGCAGCATCGGTTTGGTCATCGTGGGACTGGAGCTTTGTTGGTTTTTGTACCCTCTCCCAAAGACTACCAGCCATGTCCGGAAAAGTTCTTGGCCTCTTCCCAGCACCCATGTGATGTGTGTACTGGGGAAATGGAAAAAAAAACTTGGACCCTGGCGGTAAATTTAAAGCAGCAATGGCTTTAAAGGCAAAACAATGCCTTTAAAGCCATTGCCGCTTTAAATTTTCACTGCAAACTCGCCGATTTCCGGTGACTTGCAGAAATCGGCACTTAATACACTTACCCCTTGGAGTGACAGCTTGCCGTGTGGTCCCAACATAATGTTAAGGGGGGCCTAAGATCACTTCTCATTATACAAATATAGTATTAAACACACATGCATGCACACACATTAAAAAAATGTAATGTAATAAAACATTCCACGATACCACGATACCCTTTTTACCACTTTATTATACTGCAATACTCCAATGGAAATTTGTAAATATTTTAATCTAAAGGGAAAGACAAGGTAGATCTTTTTCTTTTAACCCACAGTAATCCAAGTGAGATATCCTTCTTGCAATTCAGTCAAAAGGAAAATAACGCAACATTAAGATGATGAGAACTGCTCCCTGTTGTATAATAAGAGTGAACTCAATTGATTGGGAATCCCCTTGGGTGCTTAACCAATCACAAGTGGTTTCCGATGCTAGCTTTGATGTGATTGGGACTCCCTACTTTAATCACACATCAATAGAAATGAATTGACTCTCTACTTTACTGACATGGCCATCCCTTACTGTATTTGGCCTACATTTGCCTGTCTTTGCCCATTCCCATTACGCCTCTCACGGCATAAGCCAACGATACAAAAAAACTGTATAAGGAAATATATGTACCCATTTTTGGAGAACATGCTTAGGACCGATATGCATATCTTATGCAAAAGAAAACAAATCTACCTCTAAATGAGCCCTACTATGTGTATTTTCTTTGTATTGCACGTTCTGTGTTTATTTCATTCCAAAATTATTATTTCCTAGCATGTAGATGCAAAGTGCAAAAATAAAACCAGTAAGAAAAAATTAGCCTTGCTGCATCTGTCCAAAAATAACACGCACGGTAGTGTGAGAAAATGTCTGAGCCTTTCTAGACTATTTTACACTCCATACCAGCATCTGTTATTGCAGACTGGGTGTTTCTGGCACACAATTCTAGTTAATAATGAATAAATGCCTAGTGATTCCCAATTTAACAGTCAGTACACCTCTGACTGTAAGTAAATAAGAAGGCTTAGAGAAAGCCAGTAATAGATATAAGTAGCAATTAATATGTTAAAGGCTATTATAACGAATAGTACATTGTAATAAATAATAATGATAAGCTAATATGGATAATGCAGTCAGTCTTTAAAAGTGATACATATTTAAGTAATCTGTTATATATCAATTTATTTACATTCAACCATCTCAGGCTATTGCTACAAGGCATTTTAATTACTATAGGACATTACAGCAGCAATCAGTGAGCAACTAAAAATAGTTTACATTCTGTATTATATATAATTGAATTATTTTAGCTCAATCAACGTTAAGACTGCGGTAACACTGGAAAATAAATATATATGAATTATAATTGACTATAAACTAGAGATGGGCGGGTCCGGTTCTCCGAGAACCGAACCCACCCGAACTTTGGGTATCCGAGTACCGAGCTGAGCAGCTCGGTACTCTCCCGCCCATTCCGAATCCAAATCGAGGCCGAACGTCATTGTGACGTCGTCGGATCTCGGGGCTCAGTTCTCGCGATACTTCAACTTTATAAATACACGCCTCCACAGCAATCCATCGCCATTTGACAGAGGGAGAGAGCAGGGTGTAGTCATAGGCTAATTAGAGCAGGGACAGAGAATACAATATTGTTCTTGAAATTGCTCTAACCAAAATCGCTAGTGCAGAGAGGAGGATAGAGGTTTATTATTTTTTCTTCATATTTGGCACTCCCCAGCGCTTTTGGGGTGTCCCCCATAATTGTGCATAAATATTTCTGGCTGTCAAAAGTCATATCTGTCAGCAGTATCTACTAAATAATTTTTAGCACTCCTCAGTGCTTTTGGGGTGTCCTCCCTAATTGTGCATTAATATTTCTGGCTGTCAAAAGTCATATCTGTCAGCAGTATCTACCAAATAATTTTTAGCACTCCTCAGTGCTTTTGGGGTGTCCTCCCTAATTGTGCATTAATATTTCTGGCTGTCAAAAGTCATATCTGTCAGCAGTATCTACTAAATAATTTTTAGCACTCCTCAGTGCTTTTGGGGTGTCCTCCCTAATTGTGCATTAATATTTCTGGCTGTCAAAAGTCATATCTGTCAGCAGTATCTACTAAATAATTTTTAGCACTCCCCAGTGGTTTGCGCTCAGAATGGATTCAAAGCAGTCCACATATGATCTGAATGAGCAACCAGGTTCTGTCACCAGTCCTGATGTTAGTGTTCCCAGTACGTCATCTGGCCAAGGCGATGTCAAACAACAGAGTGTTTTCAAATTAGTGCAAAAAACAAAAACCAAAAAAAAATTTACTGTATTGAAGCTAAAAAGAAGTGTAACTGAGCAAAAGTTAAGTGACGATAAAAAAAAAATTGCAAGCATGCCATTCTACACACGCAGTGGCAAAGAGAGAATGAGGCCTTCACCTTTGGCTATTAGTGGCAGATCCCAAAAAGTTACCCAGCCTACAATTGGTGCACAACTACTGTTACGCGTCAAAGCCGAGCTGCAAGATAACAGTGAGGCATTACAGGAGAATATTTGCTCTGATTCACAAATGACAACAATCCCTGTGGAGAGTCCATCCAACAGTGGGATGTCTAATCGTGAGCATTCTGCTGATGTGTGCCTTAATAGCCCGAGTGTAGCCGGTGATACCCAAATTGAGGATGCCACTTTGGAATTAGAAGAGGATGAGGGGGAGATTTGTGTAGGCGACGAGGGCGCTAATGATGATGTTGATGATTATGATGCAGACAGATACCAAATTGCCTTTCTCAATTTCTATTTATATTCTAGATTATATAACGGCTGAATAGTTTTCTATTTTACTCCTAGTGGAGAGAGGATCTGATGCAGACAGATACCAAACTGCCTTTGTCCATTTCAATTTATATTGTACAGTATATAACAGCTGAATTTATTAGTATTTTATACAAGTGGAGGGGGGCCTAGAGAAACAGAAACCAAACTGGCTTTCTCCATGTCAATTAATATTGTACAGTCTATAACGGCTGGATTTTTTGGTATTTTATACAAGTGGAGGGGGGCCTAGAGAGACAGAAACCAAACTGGCTTTCTCCATGTCAATTAATATTGTACAGTCTATAATGGCTGAATTTTTGGGTATTTTATACAAGTGGAGGGGGGCCTAGAGAGACAGAAACCAAACTGGATTTTTCCATTTCTTTACATATTTAACTATAAGTGTAGGGTGTAATATACATTCAAAGACGATGGCTGCATTGCCAATATGCATAGATGGAGAGGAAGACAATCTGTTTTGTGTGTAGAATAGGCCTACCAACGAAGAATTAAACAGTTTTTTTGGATGATTTATTACCTCAACAATTAGATTACTTATCTCTAAAACAGTTGGAGCACTAAATTGGGTTAATTTAGGCCCAAAAACATGGATTTTCCCAAAAAATAGCAAAACAAAACCAAACAAAACCAAAACCAAAACCAAAACACGCAATGGCGGTTTTGCAAAACCAAAACCAAAACCAAAACACGACGGTAATCCAGATCCAAAACCGAATCCAAAACCAAAACACGGGGGTCAGTGACCATCTCTACTATAAACCCTGTTTTCCTTAAACCATAAAAAAACAGCATTTCAAAGCATCAATACAACTGAATGTGAAATTCCCTTGTGTGACAGGTAACCCCTTCTATCCAAAGCACCCATTCCGTTCTATGGGACAATACATTTACTTTTAAGACAAGAAGTAGACTTTAATTGAGATCTATAAAACAACATTTGTCACTGTAAACCTGCATAGCAATACCAATCTGATCCAAACATTGCAAGTGATATTGAGAATTTAAATAGACAAGACATAGAGAGACCAAAATTCAGAGAGACAACCTACTTCTTAATGATTCCAACAATCTCCAGGAGTCCACATTTTTCTTTCAAATGCCAGTATTTAATAAGATCCATCAGTACTTCTTATTTAGTAAAACAAATTGCTGCAACAAAATCTAAAGAGATTATTATTGATATACAGTATGTATATATATATATATATATATATATATACATATATATATATATATATATATATATATATATATATACACAGTAAATATATACACAATATATATATATATATATATATATATATATATATATATATATATACAAGTTAACCCGTGCATGATACTCATGCATTCTAGTCAAATCAAGCTACTTAAGGTCTTAAAAAGGTTCTTGTCATTCATTTGGGCCTAGCCCAGGCCTCCTCAGGGGAAGAGCGTTACTTCCCGACGTCAGCGGCCTTTTTAATGTGTGTTCATGAGGTAAAATTAACTCACGAAAATGAGTTTGACCCCTCAACTCGTAAATTTAGCCTTTACTACCCCTCCCACGGGGGGAAGGGGGGATGATGGAAGTTAACTGACTTGACTATTCTAATTTTTTGGTCAAATAATGTCAATATACCAAATTTCAGGTCAATTGGATGAGCCCTTTCAGAGAAAATAGTTTTTAACACACACACACACACACACATACTAACGCACGCCTCTACACATGTGTGTTCATGAGGTAAAATTACATCACGAAAATGAGTTTGAGCCCTACCAAATTTCAGCCCTTTTTGAATTTTTTTTCCCACACACACTAAGAATTTAGTAGGTCAGTGTATAACTCCGCCCAGCAGGTGGCGCTGCAACTTGGTTTTTTTTCCACACACACAGACAGACAGACGCCACTAAGCATTTATATATTAGATATATATATATATATATATATATATATATATATATACATACACACACTATATATATATATATATATATATATATATATATATATCTCTATAATATAAAAGCCTAGTGGCGTGTGTCTGTGTGTGAAAAAAAACCAACAAGCTGCAGCGCCACCTGCTGGGCGGAGTTATACACTGACCTACTAAATTCTTAGCATTATCTAATATATAAAAGAAAAAACTATTTTCTCAGAAAGGGCTCATCCAATTGACCTGAAATTTGGTATACTAACATTATTTGATAAAAAAAATTAGAATAGTGAAGTCAGTTAACTTCCATCATCCCCCCTTCTCCCCGTGGGAGGGGTAGTAAAGGCTAAATTTACAAGTTGAGGGCTCAAACTCATTATCGTGATGTAATTTTACCTCATGAACACACATTAAAAAGGGCGCTTGCGTCGGGAAGTAACGCTCTTCCCCTGAGGAGGCCCAAATGCATGACAAGAACCTTTTTTAAGACCTTAAGTAGGTTGATTTGACTAGAATTCATGAGTATCATGCACGGGTTAACTTGTATATATATATATATATATATATATTTATATATATATATATATATATATATATATATATTTATAAGTCAAATAGAAATATATATATATATATATATTTATATATATATATATATATATATATATATATATATATATATATTTATATATATATATATATATATATATATATATATATATATATATATATATAAAACTAGAGATAGATATAGATATATAGATATATATATATGTATACCATATTTCAATATGTGTATATACATATCTATCTATCTATATATATTAGAGATGCTCGGGCTTGGTTTTCTGAACTGAACTGAGCCCACCCAAAGTTAGGTGATCCAAGTAGGCTCGCGAGCCGGCTAAGTACTTTCGCGCATGCTCGGATCTGAATGGAGGGAAAACGTCATTGTTGCGTTGTCGAATCTCGCGGGTTTTGGATTCCATAAGTGCCTCCCTTCCCAGGAGATCCAGCGCCATTGCTCACACACAAACAGAAGTAGTTCTTTTCACTCTCCATTCTCCAGTGACATTGCTCAGTGTCATTGCTCACACAGAAACATGGGTAGCACATACTTGCCAACTCTCCCTGAATGCCCGGGAGACTCCCGCATTTCGCAAGAGTCTCACGGACTCCCGGGAGAGTGTGGCAATCTCCCACATCTGCCCACTTCCTAGTGAAGTGAGCAGCATTAGGTCCAAAATCACCGGGAATCGCGGCGTTTGGCCCCGTCCCCTGCTGTAAAATGCCGCTTGTTTCCGTCATTAAGTCACGGGGGCGAGTCCAAAATGACGCAAATTTTGGAGCCCCGCCTCCATCACGCCCAACTCCCCCGGCAGGCTCCCGGAAGCCAACTTTCAAAAGTTGGTAAGTATGGGGTAGCAGTGTTCTTGTCACTCTCCAGTCTCCAGTGCCATTGGTCATACAGAAACAGGAGGGTAGCAGTGTTCTTGGCACTTGACAAAAATTGACTGGAAATTAATAATTTTTTTGAGGTTAATAATAATGTAGAAACGAATAAAAGGCCAAATTATGTGATTTTAGAAAAAAATAGAGATCCGAAACCAAAACACACAAGGGTTGTTGTTTTGCCAAAAACCA
This sequence comes from Mixophyes fleayi, assembly GCF_038048845.1. Classification (NCBI taxonomy): domain Eukaryota; kingdom Metazoa; phylum Chordata; class Amphibia; order Anura; family Limnodynastidae; genus Mixophyes; species Mixophyes fleayi. The sequence continues at coordinate 152,725,120 of NC_134402.1, forward strand.
AAACCAAAACATGAAGCACATCCAGATCCAAAACCAAAACCAAAACACGGGTGTCAGTGGACATCTTTAATATATATATATATATATATATATATATATATATATATATATATAATAAATATATGTATTTATTATACAAGCTATCTAATGCTCCATTCTCTAGTTACAGTAAATGTAGTTCATACTCGCCTACTCACCCAGTTTATCAGGGAGAGTCCCGTGAAATCAGGGGACCCTTCCCTAGTGCAGTGGAGGGACAGGGTACTTGATGACATTTTTAGCCGCAGGTGATGGTGATACATGTTGCGCCTCCAAACCTGTACTCCCCATCCCCCCATTTGCTACTTTTATTTCTTTTTTTCTATATCTGGAAGAACTCGGAAGGGAGTTAAAACTTGTTGGCAAGTATGATGTAGTTTAATGTTGACAAGTATGAAGTAGATTAATATTCAGCTATTGTCACTGAACTCCTAGCTAGGCAGTGACAAACGGAAAGGCCTGTTAATGTGAATTAATATGTAAAAAATTAGAGATTTTCTATACTCCCTCCTATCGACTGTGCGGCTATGTCTGTATGTTAGTATTGTGTGGCTATGTCTGTATGTTAGTATTGTGTATATATGTACATATTTATTTTTATCATATTTACTTAAAATGCACTCAAAACATATGAATAAAAAGTATAAAAGCAAGAAAGAATGTATACCTTTGTAACACCAGGTTTATAGCACTTCATAAACAAGACGCTGGAAACTTCTCAGCGTTGCTACTAAAACTTTACCTTGAACAGTTCTCCCTCAGTGCTTGTTATACATAAATACAAGCTAACTTCACGGTCTGTCAAGTGTTATGGAAGTCTTAATGTGTACTGAGATCCTGTACACTACAGGGCCTGAGTCATTAAGGAGAGCAAAGCATAAAATAGGAGTAACTTTGCACCTGGGCAAAACCATGTTGCATTGGAGAGAGAGGTTAATTTAAATGTGGGAACAGACTTATAGTTGGCATAGGGCACGTCCTAGATCCACAATGACTGAGACCCTATAGAGATCAAGCATACATTCTCACCCCTGGTTACCTATACAGAGTTTTGTTTTGTAGTTCAGCTATGACGATAGTTCAAGGTGTGTGTGTGTGTGTGTGTGTGTGTGTGTTGGGGAAGGGGGGTAGATGCCTCTATTTGCTATTCATAGGAGAGGAAACATTAAGAAGGGATTGTTACTGAGCAAGTAAAGCCACAATGTGAAATTAATAAATATGAGAAATTAATACTGAGACATGTTAAGCGGAAGGTACTGTGACTGCCAGTGACTGACAGCTTGACAATAATGCATGTTTCCTTCATGCTTCACAGGTGGTGGCCCAGTGATTAGTATTGCTGTCTCACAGTGGTGGGTTCATAGGTTCTATTAAGACCAGGGCCTTATCTGTGTGAAGTTGTTTATGTTCTTCCTCTGTGTGCATTATTGGAGTACGCAGCATTATATTAGAGTGTGTACACAGGGAAATTTAGATAGGGATACACTGCACAGCAGCACAGGTAAGATGTCCAGCACTTACCTATGACCTGCTTAGCCAGTTCTTTCAATTGCTTTAGCAGCACATGCTCTGTCATTTCCTTCTCAGGGAAGATTTGAATTTTGGAGAGCTAGAATGTTGGTTCATGTGCATGGCATTATTGGGCTTCAACTTTTAAGTAGGGCCTTTTGAATGTCTTAAAGCAAAGAGCTCATTCAAGCTGTTTCTTTCTAGTGTAATCACTTTGGCAAGCTTGAAGGTGAGCTGCCCCCTACTTTTTCTAGTTCATATTATGCCACACAGTAGTTCCCTTAGTTCATATTATGCCAAACAGTAGTGCCTCCAATTCATATTATAACAAATAGAAGTGCCTCCAGGTCATATTGGGCAGCGCGATGGCTTAGTGGTTATGCCTCACAGCACTGGGGTCATGAGTTCAATTCCCTACCATGGCCTTATCTGTGTGGAGTTTGTATGTTCTCCCCGTGTTTGCATGGGTTTCCTCCGGGTGCTCTGGTTTCCTCCCACATTCCAAAACATACTAGTAGGTTAATTGGCTGCTATCAAAATTGACCCCAGTCTCTCTCTCTCTGTCTGTGTGTGTATGTTAAGGAATTTAGACTGTAAGCTCCAATGGGGCAGGGACTGATGTGAGTGAGTTCTCTGTACAGCGCTGTGGAATCAGTGGCGCTATATAAATAAATGATGATGATGATGCCAGAGAGTATGTCAAACAGTAGTGCAGTATTATTCGAGTTATATGAATAAATAGACAATAATAATACATGCAAATTATCAACATTTTTGGGTTCAGTGGTCCTTTAAGAACAACAATCACTGAGCCAAAATGTTACATGCAGCATTTTCCATTGCAATCGTTGTACTTAATAGCTCTTGTGAATACCCACACATCTTGGTCTATGTTCAGCATGGAGGTCAATGATTCCTACACTTACAATGATAAAAAGCTATGTTGAAAACATGCTGCACTTGACTTCACACAAGTGATTTCGGCACATACTTAGTGCAACATCTAAGGCACTTTTGGCTTGACAAATCCCATGCTACAGAGATAAATAAAGGGGAGAAATGGGGAGATGGAAGAATTCATATAAACTAGTGATGCTATGTTTAATGAATAACGTTACAATAGTTTTCATTTGATTATGTGCTGACAAATGTATGAATTCAGCTGTTTGACAGCAAAGTACCACACACTGTATGAAGGGCTCACTGCATGATAAATCCCAGGTGCAATGTAAAATGTGATGAAAACAGTAAAGTAGTCAGAATTAACAATAGCCAATGTAGTTAATGAGAACAGCAAATATAACTGCCTTTATCAGTATGTGGTTGTAATTATGTTAGACACAATTACTTCCTAAATTACATCTCTGCTCCAACAAAAAGCAATATAGAGGATGTATTTTGGCTCTCAGGACTTAATGAAAAGCATGTTCTAAATGGTGTGTGGACACTTTATTACAACTCTAATAATGTTTTCTGTTGAGAAAAATGCAAGTAAGGGCATATGGGTTGTTTAACACATCATGCATTATATGACACTTGCCAAGCTGGGATACTAAGCTGTTGGATAACTTGTGCTCTGTGTCTTAACAAACCAGCTGTCAAGTAGGTAAGCCAATCAAACAAAGCACATTCTATAATTCATCTCATCTGATATAATGATGTTTATTTTGTACATACAAGGTAATCTGCTGAAAGTAATCACTTATGAACACTTGACATTATAATTTCGCTACTGTTCAATGGTACATATATTATTTTTCATTTTTGGGGATCTCTTTTCCAAGACGCAGCGATAGAAAATCTTGCTATATGGCAATTTATAAAAAAAATGCGATGCTCAGCTCTCCAGCGATACTGTCTGACAGCAGTAAGTAACTGCTTGCCGTCCGAGCACATGTGTGGCTCACACAGTGTGAGCCAGCATGACAGATCGTGCATGTGCATTGGAATGGAAGCATGGTCTTGGGCTTCCAGTTCCAAATTAAAAAAGAATATTAATAATAATGTTTTTTTAAATGAATTAAAATAAAATAAACTTTATTAAAAATAAAAATAGGAAAAATGCTTTATTTTATCAATAAAGCATATTTTCCTGTGGTCATCCATGACGAACAATCAGGAGACAGCGTTAGTACTTGTTCCGCCACTGTTCTTAGTAAATAGGCTTCCTCATGTTTTGCATGGGAAGGCTTCACAGGCGGACTCAGCTATGTCTACTGATTTCAGAGGCTTTGGGAAGTATTGAAAAGCCCTAAAAGCTGCAAAACCTGGAGTTTTCGCAGGGTTTATGGCTTATCTCTCTTTGATAACTAGATCCATTGATGTCAGTATAAAAGCAAAATTCATATTGGTAAAGCAGGATCCTAATTTGCAAATTTAACTAAACTTTGCCAACGGTGTGCCCCCAATACTTGCCTACTGTCCCAGAATGCCAGGGAGATATTTTGGCCATGATGTGGGGGCGGGACCAAAAGGATGCAGTTTGCGGGATATCATGGATATAAGAGTAATAAAATTGGCAAGTATGGTCTTCTGTCTATGGCACCCACCTACGCTACATTAAAAACCCAACATTATTGGTTTTGATGTGAGTAGTTTGAATTGCTTCCTGCTCTATACTGTTCAAAGCCAAGGCCACCTTCACGATGACGCTGCAGTGAGAGCTAGGTATAGATAGAGGACTAAGTATTGCTGGCCCCACAACAATGGCAGGAGGTGCAGGAGATGTAAGTGTCATTTACAGTCTACTAGAGTGTATTAACAAAATGTTTACAGATGAGAGATACATTTCTTTTCTTTTTTTAAAAAAAACTTTTTATTAGAAACATCTTTTTCCAATAGAAAAGGCATTACAGAATTTCGAGAGGTTAATCAGTAATAGATAACACGTGTCTACATACAACAGGACACTTAAACACTCTCATGGTTCTCTCCTACTCGGGAGATAATCGTATATTTATCTAATACAGTAAAGATGTTGTTTTAACAATTCAAAATTGAAGGGTATAGAGGGGAGGGGGGGTGTATAGGGACCAGAGGGGGGGGGGGGGGGGGGTGGGGGGTGGGGGGGTAAATGATTCACGCATCAAGTAGGAGAAAAAATGTGCTTGCTTAGGAATATCTTTCCATGCTTAGATTCCACTAGAACTGAAGTGGAGGTTGATTGTGATATAAGGCCCATGAGGACCAGACTTTGTAGAAGGAGACGGAGGAGCCCCTCAGCACACTAGTAATGTGTTCCATCTGGTAAGTATGCCAGATCCGACTGCAGACCGAGAGATACATTTCTAATATAGACCCTTAAGGTCTATTTTCTAGACTTACCAAAGTTCCACATTTTCTTTTAACACTATGTTAGCATCGAAATGACACATATATACGAACTAGCCATCTTGATTCGGGAAGAAATGCTATATCACTCTCCAACCCTTTCCTCTGACCCCATGAATCATCCTCATTTTGGAAGTGAAGTAATGAGCCCCATGCCAGCGCCTGCTTCAGCTTTGTGCTCTGGGTAGAGCACATTTCCTACCAACCTAGTTACAACTCTGAGGGGCATATTCAATTGTTGGTGGAAACGCCAGAAATCTCGCCGTTATTACCGTTATTACGGTAATAGTGCGCGTAAATACCGTTATTACAGTAGTTTTCTCGCTGGATTTTAGCTTGCAGCTCCCTGAGCCGTGAGCTGAAATCCAGCTTACTATTACTGTATTAACGGTAATAGTTTTAACGCCGCAAAGATATTCAACAATTGAATATGCCCCTGAATGTTGCTATATAAAATCACATCTGCATTGGTATCACAGTCTGCCCACAACCATTTCTACAGATCAAATCTGCATCGTTACAATTTATATTATATAAAGGATAGCAATGCAAATAGGATTTTATTTTATAAATGGCTGGGTATAGACTGGACAGTGCTGTTATATACTATATCAGCCATTTATATAAAGTTGTCCCCAGATAGTAATAACATTAAATCTGTATTCCCAGAACACCCAGCTTATTTCAGTATGGCCAAACCTGCCCACACTTCTTTATAACATCAAATTCATATATGAAATGGATGAAGGCATTGCAGATGAGATTTTTTTTATAAATGCCTGGGAGCAGTCTGAGAAGTGGAAATATAATGTATATTAAATTATATCCACACTTCACATGCCATATATCTGTTTTACTGGCAATAAAAATGTTATATTATACATGGCTGGGCAGACTGGACACAGATAGATATAAACTAGATAGATAGATATATAAACTAGATAGATAGATAGATATAAACTAGATAGATAGATAGATAGATAGATAGATAGATAGATAGAATGTATATGCTCTGTCCTGTGTTCACCTGAGCATCCACAAGCATTGCCCTTGCTCTACCACAATCACATTTGTGGTGCATTTCTGTTAATGGTACCAAGCTTAGAGTGTAATGCATTGGAAATGACTGGTGTGTATGAGCCCAAACAAATCCCCTCTTATTTCATGGTTCTTTGGTGGTTAAAAGTAGAAGTATCATTCTATAATGTAGGTTGAGGTTCAGTTAACAGGCACAACTACACACAGCACTGTAGTCTAAAGGCAGAAACTGAACCATCCCTGAGCAACACTTTTGTGTTAATAAAATGAATATTTCTTTCACAAGTTTGCACAGATGTGAGAAAATTAGGACTGTTGGGGTATATGACAACACTACTTAAATCACCTAAGCTGTTGAAATGCTAATACAACCATTGCCAGTGTTTTGTAAGGAACTAAAGTTAAAAACTGAAAGATACAGTTCATTAATCAGGCGTTAGGTATGGGCTTACCCAAGTTCTGGTTTTCCAAGACAATCCATTTTGTTTCACTAAAATCATTAAAATGAAAAGCGTATTCTCCTATAATTCAGACAACAGAATAAATTAACAGAAATAGCAGGGACAGATTACTATGCATGTTTTACTGCATTTAACATGAAAAAACAGAGTCTATTCAGCACTGGAAAGGAACTTAATGATTTATTAAAGAGAGTTTGATAGAAATAAAAAAATAACATCCATACAATATGGAACCTACTCTAGCATTGTACTGCAGTCTGAAAAATGATGCTGCCATGTGAATGAAAGAATGAAACGCTGCATAATGCCACAGGGAATTCCTGAACACAAGGCTTCCCTGTCGATAAGCACTTGCAATAATCCACAGGGTTGTGCATCCGCGGTACAAACATCCAACAATACAGAGAAGTGAAAGGTAGACAAAAGCTGGATTAGAAACATACATCATCTTGAACACCAAATATGCTCATTTATACAAAAACAAACAATCAACTGAGAAAGGAAAATCTATTATGGTTACACCATTGCATAGTAATGCTCTCTAACAAAACAATGATATATGACATTCTATACGGTGGTTGGTCTTCAAACTGAACAAAATCTATGACAGTCCACAGCTGAATTTAAATGGGTTACTATAAAGAAAGGTGTTGTACTGGGATATATAGAGCCCATCAGCAAATGAAGAAACAGGAACCACTGTAGACTTTAAAAATATAAATATGATATGTAGTACAGATATTTTACATAACACATCTACTATATAAATGCCTAGTGGCGTGTGTGGAAAAAGAAAAACCAAGCTGCAGCGCCACCTGCTGGGCAGAGTTATACACTGACCTATATATTTCGTGAAGGAGAAGTGACAGTTGGGAGTGGTTGGTGGTTGCCGGGGGTGACAGTGGGGAGTTTTTAACACCTTAAGTAGCTTGATGAAGGATGTGGCGATGAAGATGAAGGATGAGGTGATGGAGAAAAATGATGAGGTGGTGACATGTGGACAAAACCACGTTAAAAAAGGGCGCTTGCGTCGGGAAGTAACGCTCTTCCCCTGAGGAGGCCTGGGCTAGGCCCAAATGCATGACAAGAACCTTTTTAACACCTTAAGTAGCTTGATATGACTAGAATGCATGAGTATCATGCACGGGTTAACTTGTATGTAATAATCTGGTTAATGATTCTGTAAAATCAATGTCAGTTTCACATGTTGTTATCATTGCCCACATTTGCTTGGAGCCTATTAGATAATCCCCTGTTAACTATAATGACTAGTGTGAGCTTGGTGTTATACACACATATATCATATGATTAAGTTAGTATACGTGTGAAAGAACACGGAAATAAATGTGAGCTTCATAGTGTAAATTGTTATTGCTCAATAAGCAAACTACCAAATTCAGTAAACATGTATATGAACTAATTCCCACCATTTTACTATTTAAATGACAAGAGTCCTAGCCATAAAATAGAGATAGCACATACTACACTATATGGACAAAAGTATTTGGATGCTTGACCATTACACCAACAGGGGCTATAATAGCATTGTATTCAAATACATATACTTTTGTAATACCCTGCGTGGTGTTATTTAGAGTAATACGTTGAAATTGCACCTTACCAGTATAAGATTGTTCTCTTTCTGGTTTTAGCACTTCAGATTTTCTATGCACCAGAGAGGTAAAGAGATTTATCCAGAGATTTAAAATGACACAAGTGTATTCTGAACTAACTTTCTTTTATTGTTATTAATTATTCTGATATTTATTTTAGAAGCACACAATTATTTTTAAACAATATCTTATCACTTTAAAACTATTTACAATTGGCAAACCTATAAATTCACCATACTAATAACACTGACATATCTAATACTAATATATAAATTAATTTCTCAATACAACTTTAAGACCCACATCATATATTTCAATAATTATTTGTAGAAGTGGTGCACGTGGTTGGGGCCCATAAATTTCTTTTTCACGCCATATAACCTGAATTACACAGTCTCTGTTGTGTGTATTCATAGATCTCTCTACTTTCTCTCCTCTCACACTGTCCTCAGTACATAGCTCAGTCTCTGTTGTATGTATTCACAGATCTCTCTACTTCATAGTGATTTTCAGCACTTTACTTTTTACTCACGCCTCTCTTTTTCTTCTTCCATTTTTGTTCACTTTTTCTCTGCTTAAATATCACATTGTTCGATGTTCATTCTGTCCCTATCTTTCCGCTCTCAGTTTATCAGACACAGGGATCTCTCTCAGCGGTCCTAAGTATCACACTACTCTCCCTGTCACTTTCCCTTTTTTTTTTAAAAAATCTTTATAAACACTTATAACAAGTAACACATGTAACCACATCTAAACAGGAAGGTACATGAACATATATTTACATATAGATACACCCCAGAGTACTCAAGTTTTGGGCTATCACACTTTTATATGGCGTTGGTCCCCCTTTTGCAGCCATAACAGCTTCTACTCTTCTTGGAAGGCTTTCCACAAGAAGTTGGAGTGTTTCTATGGGAATTTGTGTCCATTCATTCTGTAGAGCATTTATGAGGTCAGGCACTGATGTTGGATGAGAAGGACTGGCTCACAATCTCCATTACAGTTCATCCCAAAGGTGTTCGATGGGGTTGAGGTCAGGGCTCTCTGTGGGCCAATCGAGTTCTTCCAGAACGACCTCATCAAACCATGTCTTTGTAGTCCTTGCTTTGCGCACTGGGCCACAGTCTTTTTGGAATAGAAAAGGGCCTTCCCCAAACTGTTGCCACAAAGTTGGAAGCATAGCACTGTCCAAAATTATTTGGTATGCTGAAGCATTAAGTTTGCCCTTCACTGGAGAAAAGGGGCCTAGCCCAAACCCTGAAAAACAGCCCCATACCATTATCCCTCCTCCACCTAACTTCACAGTTGGCATAATGCAATCAGGCAGATAACGTTCTCTCAACTTCAGCCAAACCCAGACTCGCCCATCTGACTGCCAAACAGAGAAGCGTGCTTCATCACTCCACAGAACACATTTCCACTGCTCCACAGTCCAGTCAGTGTGCTTTACATCACTCCATCCAAAGCCTTGGTATTGGTCTTGGTGATGTGATGCTTTCATGCAGCTGCTCGGCCATGGAAAACAATTCCATTAAGCTCCCACCACACAGTTTTTGTGCTTACATTAATGGCAGTAGAAGTTCGAGGGGTGCACTAGGGAAAAAGAGTACATGTGTCATTCACCTGAGTAGAGGTGGGCGGGGGTGAGATCTGTTTTAAATAAAGGAATATGTCTTGTTTAATAGGCAGCGCATGGTGCAGAGGAAGGGGGATTCCTTTTGGAGGAATGACCACCATGTGTAGCAGCGATACGCTGCACAGCTTCTACTTCTTCTGGCAGCCTCATGACGTCACTGGAGCCTCCTGACTACAACAAAACCTTGTTTGGGGTAAATTACCTGTCTCTGCATAGAAGATGGTGACTAGAGAAAAGTGGCGGTACAAGTACCCCTCCCCCTAAGTGCACGCCTGTATGGTGCACCAACATTCTTACCACAGCTGACTAACAAAATTACAGTATAAACTTAAGTAACAGGATCCCGGTGAACAGAGCCAGAGGTGGTACCCTCACCAAAGTAGTAGTCGAGGGAAGAGAACAGGCTTTGAAAAAAGTAAACTTAACTGTGGAAAACCCCTTTAGGAAGGCCCAGCACCAATCATACTTAAAAAACCCAGGCAATGTGATATAATCTTTAAAAGTGGAATTAAATCTGCAATGTTCCACATGGCAACAACTGCAGGCAACTACATAGCTTTATAGTATTACATGCACAACTTGTGTCAAGTGAAATAGCAGGTTTTACTAAAATCGTATATATAATCTGAGTTACTACATATGACAGGTAAATCTTTTGTCCTGAATAATTTGCATTTATAAGCAAATGTTTTTAAGTTAACTGAAATATAATGTAATGTTAAGGGCCGACGGGAGAGGGTAGATGGGGCTATTAATTGCTATAGTCAATCAAACATAAACATGAAATGTTACAAAACACATTTAGTTTCTATAATAATAGATTTACTTCCATAGGTTTTATCAAAGGCTTGCACCCACAGGTCACAGGAATATGGTCATTGGTTATCATAGTGAGCCTATAGACAAACTGGCAGTGATCACACTTTAGGGGTTAGACAAACAAAGCAACCCATAGAGAGTTCTCAACAACGAGCAGCATTGACATTGGATAAAAGGTAAGTGATTCTGGCTGGTTATGATTAGTAACATAGTGAATTTTGATTTTTGCCAAATAGTCTTAAACTGAGAGTAAACAATTATTTGTTTTTACTCCAAACGTTTATACTCAAAGCCAGAAACAACTGAAAATGAAAACTAGAATAAACGAAAGATCTATTTTGGCCAACTTCTGCAGACAGCTGCCTCAAGCAATCATTTTAACGTCTGCGAGTTGCCAACTAAACTGTTACAACCTTATCGCTCTTATGGACAATATGTCAATTTTCTCTTTGAAGAAAAGCACAACAGACTAGCTTTTAAATAGAAAGGCTTTTTTTTAACTTGATTCAGTGGATAACTCCATTGCCAGAGGCAGCTGACAGGTGGAAGCAATGAGCCCTGCTAACTTCAACTTGGAAACTGCAGTATCAACACAAGCTGATTTCATGCATTGTAATCCTGCAGAGCCATGCATAACAATGCACTGACAGTAAGCATAAACACACTCTCACTGCAGTGCCATCATTTTAACCAAAAGGGTAAAAAATGCAGACACATCAAATGAGACATTGTACCCACAGGAAAATCAACAGCTAAATCCACATGAACAACTCCAATGTCTTACAGATATATCAGCCAGGGTTGCTTAGTTTCTAGCATACTAATTCATATTGAGAAACAAAAGAAAGCAGTAACAAAGCACCATCTGCACAAAAACACAAAGTAAATAGATTTTTATGTATTTGCTGTTATTGTAATCACAATTTTACACAGCGATTGAAGATATTCAACAAGCTAAAAAACAATTGAATTTCACTTAAAAAAACAAAAACGGCAAAGGCTTTCTTATAGCAAAAAATATTCACATAAACAACTCTGGTTCTGTGGAATAAAGTTTGCAGCTTTAAACTAAAGAATTCAAGATTGGACTTCATACTAGGAAACATGGGTAGAAACCTGAAAACCACTGCAAAAAAAGAAGAAAATACTTACCGTGCTGTCAGCTGGCGATCCGGCTCCCTCCATGGTCTCCTTCTCCATCGCGCTGGCAGTGCATGGCGGGCGTGACGTCATCACGCCCGCCCGACATTCATTGCGGAGCGCGACGGAGGAGGAGACCATGGAGGGAGCCGGATCGCCAGCTGACAGCACGGTAAGTATTTTCTTCTTTTTTTGAAGGGTTTTTTTTTTCCTGCCTCCGGAGGGCCCCCCTGGGCTGCAGGGCACATATATATAATCTTTTTTTTTTTTTTTGTATATATAGGGGCCCCGGTGCACTGCTGTGCCCAGGGGCCCAAGAGGTTCTTAAGAGGGCCCTGCGTAAATACAGGATGATAGTGATGTATGCAACTAAATATATATTATCTAGACGCATTATATGTACTATACGCATTGACAGAATCTTTATTCATGTAAATTATTTTTAAAAAATTATTAGACATTTTTTTTAGTTGAAAATAGGCCAAACTATTTTTTTATTATACTGTTTACAGTTGTTTTTAAAAATTTGATAAAATTTACATTTTATGCATTCCAAAGTGAACTTTTATTGTAAATATACATTTGCGTATACTGCAGTCTGTTATTTTGTCTATGTGCGGCAAATACTGTTTGGACAAAGCATAGTTCCACCCATATTCAAAACATAACTTATCTTGAGATACGCTTGGATTGGAATACGGGTGGCACTATGCACAAGTCGCATGCTCTTTTTAAATAAGAAAATGAAGTCCAAGTTGCGTTCAGACTTGAATAAGGCCCTATGTGTGTTGTCAGTTTAACTGAAAGTTCAAATGGTTAAACAATCTCATTCATAAAAGAGGATACAGCATGGTTGTTTTTACTTGACTTAATTCACTAAGTGAATGCACATGGCAACATTCTAATTAAGTTAAAATAAGAAAATAAACAGCTGTCACTACTTGCACTATATTGATTGGCAAGTATTCATTTATTAAACCACTTCTAGCAGAAATTGATGTTCAGTATGTAAGCATTTTCCACTTGATGATATACAAATGCATAGTACCAGCCATGTCAAGAAACACACAATCAGCGTCATGCCATCACAATGAGATGAAAAGTATGATAATCAGAGTGAGTGTGAAGAACTTGCAATCATGTTGTGTTAAATGAGCCCCTTTCTGCCACAAATGCCCAGTTGGTGACATCTCAGAGACCTCATTTGGAGACAGACTCCTTTCACACCTACTGCCACAGAAATGTCTGAACAGGGTCGCCCATAAGAATTATGGGCCCCCTGATCAGTATTGATCCTGGACCCACCTCTCTTTGTGAGATGAGTTTGAAACATGTTATATCTCAAAATATAATTAAAATGTTTAGATCAATAATTTTATTATATTTTGGCGTGGATAAAGCAAATAGCCAGCAGGTTAGAACAGTATCATAATGTAAGTTCTTGCAACAATAGCCATGAGTCCCTTGAGATCATGAGCCCCCTGACAAGCACCCCCCCCCCTACCCCCTCTGCAGGCGGCCCTGCCTCTCCACACCCCTAGAATGCAGCTTCTATTTGAAATTGACTTTTCCCAGTAATATAATGCTAACATTTCCCCCAGTTTCTTGGTAAGAAATGCATGTTGACACAGCCTTTGTCTCTCCTGCATTTGCTCAACCATAACTTCTCCATTGAGTGGGTGATTTGCACCACGGTTATAGTATGACAGGAAAATACACTCTTTTGTCAAGGGGCTTTTTGTTAACATTTGAATACCTTGCCTTTTTGTTTCATGCAATTATATTTTGCAGGCTCCTGCAGTTATCCTTAGCAAGTTTGTATTGCTGGTATATTCCACCACATTAAAACAAAACTCACTTTGCTTTACTATCCCCATATTAAAAACCTCAGGGCTACAACTAATTTTAATAGTCCCATAAGGATAGTTTAAATGTGGGTAGAACGAGCTGACAAGCAAACATTGGCTAAAAAACTCAAGAGATTGATATGTATTTTTTTCTTTAACTAATTTGGAAGCTACTGTTAAGTGCTTTCTTTAATTAGGTTCACCGTTATGGGAAACATTTCCATTGCTTTCCAGGGAAGGAGATTACTCAAGGATGGATGCTAAACGGTCACCATCCAATTATTTTTACTTTTGTAACAGAAATATTTCAATAGTCTGTGAGCAGAAAATATGCCATAAAAATTATTATTATTATTATATTATGCATAGTGTATCGCTCTAGCCTGAAGAAAATAAAGAAATAAATATATATACATATTGAATCTGCGTAAATAGACAACTATGCTTTTGCATAGGGTGCCACTCATATAAAAACCCTAATTCTTCCTTACAAATGTTTTGCCACATAAACATGCCACATGTAAACACATTGGCTTGGCACCAGTGTCTAGATCAGGCCTGTCCAACCTGCGGCCCTCCAGGTGTTGTGGAACTACAAGCCCCAGCATGCTTTGCTGGTAGACAACTAGTTGATAGCTGGAAGGGCATGCTGGGACTTGTAGTTTCACAACATCTGGAGGGCCGCAGGTTGGACAAGCCTGGTCTAGATCATACTTGCCAACTCTCCCGGAATGTCCGGGACACTCCCGCATTTTGTGAGAGTCTCCCAGACTCCCGGGAGAGTGTGGCAATCTCCCGAATTCTGCCCACTTCACTAGGAAGTGCCCCACTTCCTAGTGAAGTGGGCAGAATTAGGTCCCAAAAGCGCGCAATCCACATTGATTTTGGCGCCCCGCCCTCTTACGCCCACCTCCACTGGCAGGCTCCCGGAAGAGAGCTGAAGAAAGTTGGTAAGTATGGTCTAGATGGTCTGCTCAGTGTACATCAAGTTACACACCTACTCTCTGCTCTCAGGAGATGGAGGTCTCTGCAAACTAGAAGGGGGGCTTGGTTTGCAGAAAGGTGGAAAACGTCAAGAGGGGTACCGATTAAACAGTTTCCTTGATACGGGAGGGGGGGGGATATGTGGCCTCAACAGCTAATTCAGGAGCTGGTTTTGCCAAGGCTATGACCACCGCCTAAACGGGGAACCCATGTGGCAGCACTGGGGCCCAAATAATCTTGAGTATGGGTGAATATCGTAAATAAACCATAGTCACAAAAGTTTAGCGTTCAGGTTAACTAGTCAGTACCCCAACATCTTGTGGATGCCTGCCACACTCTCCATACTCCTGCTGATCCAGGCATTTTTCATTCGGACAGCATGATCTTGCTGTATCATGACTTCTGATGTCTGAAAGTTCATGCAGGACTGTACTATATCTGTCCAGTGCTGACTCTCTTCTTTTACATCAGAATTCCTCACTAGGTTAGAGCAGTGAGAGTACTTACAAAAGGGAGAAAACCAGATACAATATTGACCAAATCAGCTATCAGCTCAGTAGACCCACATTTGTATTTGCTTATATTATTATTATTTGCTAAGTATATATATATATATATATATATATATATATAAATATATATATGAATAAATTTAGGGTATATTCTGTTTGCTGAATTAAAAAAATATGTTTTTTTTTTCAAATTGACTCTAGTTCTTGAGATAATGGATACCCTATATAGCTAACGTAACACATGCATATGGGAATATACCAGAACATTCTAGAAGGTGAGACACAAATATTGTAGGTGTTCACTCCCCATTTATTCTAGAATAATACCCATCCATATATAAGTGATCGGTCACCCAACCAGCAGTCAGTTTGCAGTTGAGCGGTTTGCATTGTCTCTCATCTGTGTTATATATCACGGACAAGAGAGAATATAGACACAATAGACAATGCATATATATGTATACATGTAATACATGTATACATGTAATGTATACATATATACATATCAGGGGCAAATGCAGGATTTGTAGACAGGGGTTTCCATGCCACACCGCCAGTGGGCATGGTCAGCATGCTTTGGGGCGTGGCTATATTTTAGACAGTGCTTGACTGCTCTCCAACTCTTCCTATTCCCATCATATACACAGGTAATGCTGCGTGCACTACTGTTAGGGGCACACAGCTCTCCCTTTCCGAGTAGAGCCGTGTGAAGCGAGACATACCTCCCGACTGTTCTTATAATCAGGACAAAGTCCTGATTCAGTGTGTCAGAACAGCTGGCAGACTGTCCTACTCTATAAGACCTGTTCTTGCTGCTTTTAATACTTGTTGGGAAGCTGTGAACAGTGCAGACAGAAACGATCTGCACACAATCTGCAAAGTGGCTGGTCCTGGGGTAGGGTCCAGCCACCTCAAGCATACAGTACCCCTGACTGGGAGGGGGGTTTCCAGGCATTAGAAAAACCCCTGTCACGGTTCTTACGAGGAGACTCGGCAGATGTAGCGAAACCAAGGGATTCGAACAGTTTGGCACTACTCCAACAGGGCGCGGAGCCTAACGAGGAGACGGTGTTCACCAGGAACCGCTGCAAAGCGGTATGGGCTTAGCTGCGTCTACCTCGCAGGTTGCGGTCACTACTAGAGCACTGTACGGAAGTCCCTGGGAAGACTACAGGCAGTAGTACCGTAGGAAGGATGGTCAATACAATAAGTAATGGCAATGAAGATAATGCAGATCGGTGTAACTCTGTAAACCACTATGTGGTGTAAGGTTCAGAAGAATGAGCGTCAGCTCTAAAGGCAAATGTAGAGGAGTTGTCTGGAGATGAGCGTCAGCTCTGCAGGCCACTATTTGGCGGAGAGTTCAGTAGAGTGAGCGTCAGCTCTGCAGACCACTATGTGGCGGAGAGTTCAGTAGAGTGAGCGCCAGCTCTGCAGACCACTATGTGGCGGAGAGTTCAGTAGAGTGAGCGTCAGCTCTGCAGACCACTATGTGGTGAAAGTTCAGGAGAATGAGCGTCAGCTCTGAAGACAAATGTAGTGGAGATGTCCGAAGATGAGCGTCAGCTCTGCAGTCCAGAATGGAGGTAAATAGCTGGAAAGTAACAGGAAGCCACTTCTATCACCAGGAGGTAACTCAAAGAACAGGCACTGAAGATAGAGAGGAGGTGCCTTTTAAACTTGCCGCCAGGGAAAAGGGTCAATCAGCAGTGAGCAGGGGAATTAGTGTAATCGCCCGTCTGCGCATGCGCAGACCCGAATCCAAGATAGCGGGAAGCGGAGCACCGATGAGAGGTAAGTCTGCCAGGTGTCAGGTGCGCTGTCTGAACACCCGGCGCATGATACCCCCCCTCGGTTTGCCTATGCATATATATGTAAACATGTAATTAGTGGAAATACTTTAATATTACAATATCATCCCTGGACTTCTTCTAATGGGATCTGAATATCGACCAGGAGATTGGTGGCTTATTATAGAAAGCTCCAGTAAAAGCTTGAAATGTGTTTTATTGCACAATGGTAACCGATATGTATCTCTTCCAAATTGCTCCATCCAACTATTGACGGAGCCTCCGGCGTGATTGTCCTGATAACCGACATAAAAGAAAATTGTGCAAAACAGCATTTTACTATGCCTTAATTGTAATTATTCGAATCAACTTAATATGTTTATCTGTTATTATACCTTATAAAATGCCATGATTTATTTCATGTGTATACTTTTGTATGTTTTGAGACAATTTCAATGCAATTTGTAAGTAGGCTCTGCCTGACCATTATATTTTTTGCATTTTTATTCTTTTAATGGAGTACCAATTATCTAAAAAATTAGAGCTAATTTAGTAAAACTGATGTCATATTTGGAATCCGCACCACAAAGTTACCCCAAATCACTCAGTTAAGAGTAGCACTAAAATGAGTATTGGCCATTGTAATTATTATCATAGATTTGAAAGGCGCCACAGTGCTCCGCAGCGCCGTACAGTAGGGAAAACAGGACAGACATAAAACAGGGACATACAAGTTAGACAAAATAAATGCAGGCATAGAAACAAAGGGTAGAGAGTCTCTGCTCATTAGAGAGCTTACATTCCAAGTGGAAGAGGGCACAGCTGAAACAAGAGGAGTAAGTGTGATTCAGAGTACAGATTGGGACAGTTGTGAGGGTGCATTAGTGTGAATAGTAACGTCGGAGATAATGTAAGCTCTAAAACAGAGATACGTTTTTAGAGAGCGTCTAAAGATGTTAAGGTTGTGGAAAAGCCTGATTGGGCATGGTAGGAAATTCCATTGGAGGGTTAAAGTACAGGAGAAGTCATGTAGGCGAGAATGAGAGGTGGGTGCAAGAGACGAGAGCGTATTTTGATATGAGATTTGAGATGTACGAAGGGGTGATGGTGATGAGGGCTTTGTAGGCAAGGGTAAGTAATTGAATTGAATTCTGGGGGACACAGGGAACCAGTGTAGGGATTTGCAAAGTGGTGAAGCAGATGTGGAGTTGTGAGAGACGAAGATCAGTCTTGCAGCACCATTTACGATAGATTGACATGGGTGCAGGGAATGACATATAGCAGGAGGTTGCAGTAGTCAAGATGGGAAATAGCAGATGGATAATGAGATAAAGGATGAATAAGAGTTTTGGTATAATGTTTGGCATTCTGGAAATGTTTTTAAGGTGGATTTGACAGGACTGGGACAGATTTTGGATGTGAATAAAACTCTTCTTATGATATACATTCGGGTACACTTTCAATCCAAGGCATTGCTGACCTTTACTTTACATTTAGAAAATAAGTAATTATTTAATACATTAATACTTGTACTGTAGCACATACTATAATGACTATAATGGATTTATATTTTATATTATATTTCTAATAAAATAAAAAATAAATAAAAAAGTAGTATGTAAAGTGAAACAAATTTGTTTTCATGTAACATAGCATTAATGATAAAATAATAAATAATGTTGGCCCACAGCATTGTCTACCCACTTGTAATTGTATTATAATGTATCCACAATATTTAGAGTTATACTTACAAAATGGAAACAAAGCCTAGCCTGCAAATAATCTGTTCCAATGTGCGATTTAAATACAACAAACCTGTGGAAGCATTAAAGACTTGCTAGGTGCATAAGTACAACAGTGATGAGTGAGTTAATAAACAAGGAGAAAAGGAAGTTGGGAGCAAAAGTCATAAAAATAGAATTAGAACTTGTGGTTTCTTTCAAAGCTCCTGGAAGGTAACAGTGTGTAAAAGATTTGTATCACACAAAAATCATTCATTCATGTAATTATTGTGATCTCCATAGTCTGACATAAAGTAGACTCCTTAAAGCACATAAAGGACTCATGCTGCTGGTGTGCATATGACAATGCATGTGTATTATTCATCCATGTGCAGAGACATGAAAGAGCAAAGTAATGATAATCACATTTATTTTCCTCACACTTTGTTAATCTATAATGCTCATTGTTCTGAAATCCACTTTCTCCACAAAGTATGAGCTGCAGGAGAATCAATAGGTGCTCAGTGAAATAATCATGGAAGTGGTTTACCGCAATCATCAGTTCTACATAATGAAACTCAACAAGTATTCTTTATTTCCAAAACTTTGGTTATGAAACATTTGTTAACATATACACTAAAGGCCTCATTTTGAGGGGAGCATGAATATACCCACTTCTCTACTGTGCACTAAATTGCATCTCTATCTTCATTACATTACAAATAAGGCAATGCCTCAAAAACAATATAAAGGATAGCGCTCCAATCCAGAAACTCACTCTATGTCCGGAACGAGCTGCTTTTAAGGGGAATTATCCCAATTCCCAAATTGCATTGCATAAAAATCTTAAAGCGCTCAAATCCAGAGCAAATCAAAACAAAACAAGACAAAAACAAAAACAAAAAGCAAACAGAACAAATCAACAGAAAAAATATGCAATACCAAATAAGTCCATGTGCATAAAGTATATGTGTATATATATATATATATATATATATATATATATATGTGTAATAGTTATCCACCTTGATTGTGATCAACCCATATGTCCACATATTGTCACTAAATGAGTATATAAAGGTGATGTAGATAAGGGTCAGTAGCAGGTGGACCGAATAGCACACTGGAGAGCACTTACAGTTGAAGCTGTAATATTGTTCCGGTTATCAGTGTGGAGAGTATGCTCCGATCCCTCTTACAATTTCGATAATCCCCAGTGACGTACTGTGTGAGGGACCTCGTGCATAAGATGCAAACCTCTGCCACTCCTCCACTCAATGCAATACCTAAATTGTAAAGGTGTTCTCCCACGGATGACTCCTCTCCGACCGGAAGTAATGTCCCATATGCTCATTCAGTGACAATAGGTTGACATATGGGTTGATCTTGATCAAGGTGGACATCCATTACATACTATATATATATATATATATATATATATATATATAGATATATATAGATATATATATATATATAGATATATAGACATATACTTTGTGCACATGGACTTATTTGGTATTGTTTTGTCTCGTTTTGTTTTGTTTTGCTCTGGAATTGAGCGCTTTAAGATTTTTAAATAAAGTAATGCGAATTCTGCATTTACAACTAACACTGCCAAGCCGCAACTCTACTCTACTGTCAGGCATAAGAATACACGCCTGGGGAATATATCACTGTAAGTATACTTTTGCAGCATAAATTTTTAGGGGGGTATTCAATTGTTAGCGTTAACGCTAAAAAACGAGCGCTCAAAAAATATTACCATTTATACGGTAATATTGCACGCGAAAAGCGTTAATACGGTAGTTTACTCGTGGAATTTCAGCTCGCCGCTCAGGGAGCGGCGAGCTGAAATTCCACGAGTAATTACCGTATTAACGCTAAGATTTTTTGAGCGCTCGTTTGAGAGCGTTAACGCTAACAATTGAATACCCCCCTTACAATACTTTGTGCAAAAGGCACTGATTGGTATGTAAAAGGGATTGAGCCAGAAAGCTATAAGTGCTCTTAAATATTTTCCAAGCATATCCTTGTATATGGGTACTGCTGGAGTTAATGTATGAAGACTTCATAAATGATGTGGGCATTGCAAGACATAACGCATGTGGTCACTGTGAGTGTAAATCACATGGAAACAGTTGGAAATAAGGTGTGTGAGCCCTGTTGGGCATAATATGTGACGTCCCTGATAGACAAAATGTATATTGGAATAGCTGCATACATAGCAATACAATGGAAGTTAATAGATGGATGTACTTTGTGCTTTGCTATATTTAAAACTCTAACTTACAATAATTCCTCCAGTACACCCCAGTCTGATACTGTCTGCATGCTTAGGGCTCCACTCATTTTGAAACATAAAACAGAGACATTTATTTGACTTGTAGCATAGTAAGTCCAAATATGCAATTTTCATTATCTGTTCTTCTACTGTATGCTGAATAACTTAACATGTATTAAGGGGTTATTAAACAAATACTAATGCTCATGCTTATGTCATGCTAAGCTTCGTAGTACTTTAGTACAGCACAATGCACAATATTTATATATGTATATTTTTTACACATTTAAATGCAAAAGACCCATTGGGTATTTTTTTTCCAATAAAACCCCACACCAGCTCCAATGATGGCTAGATACACTCCCTAGTATAGAGTATGTACCATTACCTGAAACAAACACACCTGCTGGTTAGGGGAATGACAGTGTGGGCTTGATTGACGTTCGGACTCAACCTGCACACAACTAGCGTTTAAAAAACATGCACAGAACTTGAGTTCCGACCGTATTCAAATCCAATCGGATCTCAATATACATTTCATCTTGAATCTGGGTGTAAGTACGCTCTACCTAAACGTTACTTACCATTTACAATATAAATATATATTTACATTAAATACATAAATCAGGATGTTCTTAATGTATACTGTACATACAATGCATTTTTATTTTCTCTCTTACTTACATACAAATGTTCTTTGCTATCTAGCGGCACACATACATGTAGTTTTTAATACAGTATAAGTCATAACAACCAGTCAGGTAGCTAAACAACTACTTTAGTCAAACCCAGGACTGAAATTGGCTGCAACTCTACTAGAGAAAAAGGCTAGTTTTCTTGATTTCTATGTGTTGATTCTCAAAGTCATTGGGGCATGAGGACCCACAAGTTCAACTGGTTCTTTTTTAAATCATTTTTTTTGTCATATGATTGGTACTGTCATATTCCGTTATTAACCTATTTATAATTAATCATATAGTAATGTAATGCATCGTTATGTTGCAATTTCCCCCTAAAGCTTACATGTAAAACTTGAATATAAATATTTTATCTATTTTAAAGCTTTATAGCTAGTCTTTGTATTCTCATCACTAATGTCATTAACATTGACAGTATGGACAGACAGATTGTCTATTTATACAGCTTACAGTAATAATGAAAAACCAGTTTTTATGTAGCTTTCATTTCATCCATACATACATAGATAGACAAACAAAATAACAATCAGGTAAAAGTAAAAACAATCATAGTTTCAGTGTATGTATGTATGTAAAGTTGACAGCATCTGTTTGCACAGAAAAATAATAAAACATATATTTAGCTGATAAAAAAAAAGCATACACCAAGATATTTGAAGCAATTGTTCAATTTACTGCTACCTTTAACAGTTTAGTGACGTCCTGTTATATGCTCCAATAGTTCCTATTCTTCAGAGCAGATATCCAGTTATAATCCACCCACAGAACATATGTCATAGTTTACTCTCTAGGAATATCTGAAAACTTTTCTATGTATGTTTGTGATTGTAAGTAATATCTTCTCTACACAGGTTTCTTGATGTTTAGTTAGAGACTTCCTTTAAAGCTAAAATGTTCATGCCATTGATAGAACGTTTGAATAACATTAACTGTGAGATTTATTTAATAAAATAGTAAAGCACTAAACAGATATTAGCTTTCACTAGAATATTATGTGTTTTGGTTGCTATGGGTTACAGTACAGTATTGCTCTTTGCACCATGTTAATAAATAAGCCCATGTGACAGCTGGCTGCTACTCTGCTGCATCCCTCGAACACACACTTATCTTTGGTTAATATCTTATTTCCTTTGCTCACAGATATCAGACAGCTCAGCTATGCTTCATGCAGTAGCCAAACACAGCAGTGAACACTGTATGTTATAAAACCCAGACATTTAGATGACAAGTTACGCATTACCATGACTTTGGGAGTATAATAAGTAGACAAGGGCTAAGAACATTCTAAATGTAGTGATTTGCTTCAGGACTACACCACGGACATGTCACCAAGAAGATTTATGCATCAGTAGGAATTAGGATAGGGGAGGAAGTAATAACTCTCCTTGCTTGGTTAAGCATAATTGCTAGTCTGAGGTCTGTATTAGTAGGTTTCACCTATCACTGAGTATTTAAACGTTTTTATCTGCTGGAAAAAAATTAACCAAATAAATACATATTTACTGACTTACAAATAGTAATGTCTACCTATGTATTGGGTTGATTGATGCAGTGAAGTAATCCTATTGCCATGGATGGTTTTGAACTTGATAAGCTTTTGTGTAACAATGTAAATGTACTTGTTAGACAGCAGAAAAGTCTTTTTGTCATTGTCGGAATTTAACTTGTTAACTTTCTTCAACTTTTATGCATTGCTAGGAAAAGTCAATTGACATATTTTTAACTTTATTATTTATATAACTTTGTGGATAGAAGGGTAATACGTTATGCGCCTGATTCATTAAGGAACTTAGGCACGAATTTGAGTACGTTTTCTTACTTACATTTTCTGGACAAAACCATGTTGCAATGCAAGGGGTGTAAATTAGTTTATTATTTTGCACATACATTAAATACTGGCTGTTTTTTCATATTCTCAAATTCTTGCCTAAGTTCCTTAATGAATAAGGTCCTGTGTGAATACTAAACAAACAAAGTATTAATAAGCTTCAAATATCATTGAACAAATACCAATTTATTTAATATATTGACCATTGCTACCTCAACATTTGGCAATGTGACCATTGAAGCAATAATAGCCTTTTCGTGGAACAATATTATGGAGTTTCACTGGTCAATCAATGCTATGACTTGCAACAAATATGTCATGGGGACACAAAATAACAAAAGAGAAGCTTATTGTTATGTCTAGAGCAGTGGTTCCCAAACTGTGCGCCTCAGTTTCCTGGGGTGCCGCGGCGATCTCACAGGGGTGCCATGGCCAGGGCCAGTGGTAAGCAAGGCGGGGGATGTACTTGGTAATTATTTTATGGGTGCCTTGAAAAAATTATGGACACCCGAAGGGTGCTTCAGACTGGTCTACAGTATTAGCAGCAGGGGAGAATTTAGGGTACTAGGTCATCTCACAACTAAAAATCTGTTATACCATGAGCGTTCTTATAGGTGTAACTTAGAAAAGGTTATACACTGTCAACACTGCATGATTCCATGAGCATTCTGATAGGTGTAACATAGAAAAGGTTATACACTGTCAACACTGCATGATTCCATGAGCGTTCTGATAGGTGTAACATAGAAAAGGTTATACACTGTCAACACTGCATGATTCCACTGAAAATACCCTCTTAACAGTCTTGCAGAATACTGGGTCTACATGGCAAAAGCACTTTGTTACTTAATAGATTGTCTGATTAACTGTTAGATTATTGAAATCTAGTCATGCAATATAAAGTGTTCTAAAATATTTACCTATCTTTGCTCATATACATACAGGTGCTATATATCTACGTTGATTTATATTTTATTAAATAACCAAATAAGAAATCAATGAGACACATTCAGAAAAGCAGAGTTAAACCACAAAAGGAGTTAGTAATGTCACCATTTAATAAAAACAAGGTAACTATATATTTATACCTTTCTAAAGCCACTACAACTGCCAAAGTAACTAATTATTATTATTATTATTAATTTTTATTTATAAGGCGCCACTAGGTATCCGTAGCGCCGTACAGGGACAGACAGAAACAGGATACAGGGTGAGACAGCACGGAACAGTTAACAAAAAGCACAATAACTCGGAAGCTCAATGTACAGCTAGAAGAGAGGTGAGAGCCCCCAGCGGGGTAGCTAGAGGGGTAGAAGGGCAGGAGGACCTCATGGAGGAGACAAAGAGCTGGAGAGCAGAGTTAAGGTGGTGGAGAACAGGAGGAGAGGAGGCCCTGCTCGAAGGAGCGTACAATCTAAGGGGGGGGGGGGGTAGGACGGACAGAGACGCAAGGGTAGGAGGATGAAAAACAATGGACATATAAATTGTAACCTGCTGGATTACAGCTAGGATGTGTCAACAGCAACAATAGTCTAGAGTGAAAACCATAAGGTATCAGACGACAGCATAATATCTTGAAATAATGTACCAATAAACAAACTGCGGTCTCTCAATTCTGTTTCATAGTCCTGTTAGGCAAATAATCCAAACAATGCTTGTGTAAATCACAATGGAAGATCAAGCAGTGAACAACCAGACTACTATGTATCAGGTTCAGGCATTCAAAGTGTCCTTGCAAAATAGTGGATGGTGGTATTAGAGCAGAATAGATGAATTTGCAAGAGGGGAATCAATACTGAATGGGTACTGCACTCGTGCTGTAAACTGAGAGTCCAAATAGGATGAAACATCCCAGCAATGAAATGCAGAATAGATGGAGAAAGTATATACAGTTCTAAAAGAATGAAGCCAGATTCACTCAACACTGGCGTGCTAAAGTTCCTTCCAGCGAGTCCCGTATAGATGCCCCCCCTGAGAGCAGGGGGCATCCCATGTACATGGCTAAAGCAAGCAGCATTCTGAATGCAGTACGTCTGGTGGTGCACATGCGTGGTATAGCGAAGCGATGAGTATTTACCGGTTATTGCCGATGACTATCGATGTACTTAGGATGTTCCAGCAGAAAATGGTGTACGCAAATATTTTTTTTCTATATTTGGTGGAGGACTGAATCACTGTATGCATACCCTGCCAATTTTACATGGGTTGAGGATTTATTTATCATTACTTAACATTTCTGTATTTTGTCATTTTTTAATATCATTATTCTACTTTTTAGATTTGTTTTAGGCTTATTGTTATTGTTACAATCAGTGGTTGAGGGGGAAATTTAGAAGTAGTGGTATGGAAAGTATAATTGAATGGAATTTTATTTACAATGAAGGCAATAGGAAAAGTGGCGATATGGTATACCACCGTATACCAGCCCTTTTTGACCACTGGTTACAAGTTAATATACTCATAATAACAAACATCCTGGTTATAAAATGCTAACATAGAGGCTATATTCGGCCAAATGTACATTTTCTGGGCTTGTAGTACTAGATGAGTAATTTAGATTTTGGCACACCTTGAGTCAGATGAAATACTCATTGTGGGTGTTCTACTACAGTAGTAAGGTTAGGTGTTTAGTTGAATCATTCTTTAGTCACTGGAGACATTTTTGACAGATGTGCTTGTTATACTGGATCTGCTTCTCTGGCTAACAGATGCTGTCCGCCATTTATTGCAGCTACTACAACAACCTCCACCATGAGACAAATAGAAGTGATTCAATCGCTCCTGATAACTCCCATCATTACCAACTCGTGCAATAATCTACAAAGATTAATGCGACAATCTGTAAATAAAAACTTGATACTTATATTTTCAACTTGTGTGTGTTCAATTCTTCTTATTTTTCGTTTTGACATCCAATGTGAAAATGTAACAAATCAAACATTCAAAATAGTGTAATACCATCAACATATGGCATTATAATACATAGAATAATAACGTCATAACTGATCTGTGAATTTTAATGATGTTCCACTCCAAATTTCCAAAGAGTGCAACTTGATCCTCCTAGTGGTAAGAAACTCACTCTTCCACTCATCAACAGCCCGTGTTCAGGAAAAGTGAAAACAACAAAAGAGAATCTAGTGTAATACTGTATTAAAAGGATATTATTTAATGGAATAAAGTATCACACTCACATAAAAACATAAAAACAATATAAAATAGCATATCAAAAACTGAAAAGTAGATGTGCAGGCTACTCATACCAGAGGAAATGGGATATTAAGGCAGTATTAGATCTTATGTCCTCCTCAGATAAGTGAATACTGACTGGACAAGCCAAATACAGGATGGTGATTTCGGTCAGAGTAGTGGCACCTCTCTCATTCTCCTACGCGTTTCGACTGATAATCTTTATCAAGGTGGAGGAGTTCTAAAGTCTGTGTCTCCATTTTATAGTACCTGTGTCCAATGGGAATTTACCTTTCCTATGGCTTATAAGGATTTAGCTCTCTAATAATCGAAAGTGTCAATATGTAAAAAACATTAAAAGATCCTACATGTATCAATAACACAAAGAATCCGCTTCTCATGTTCACTTATTTTAAATTGTAAATTATGATTTAAATCAGGTTTTTGGGTTAAACCATATAGCGGGTCTCAGCTAATTATCTTTTTGTTTTATAAATCAGTGG
This sequence comes from Mixophyes fleayi, assembly GCF_038048845.1. Taxonomy (NCBI): domain Eukaryota; kingdom Metazoa; phylum Chordata; class Amphibia; order Anura; family Limnodynastidae; genus Mixophyes; species Mixophyes fleayi. The sequence continues at coordinate 152,752,058 of NC_134402.1, forward strand.
TATGGAACTTTATGCTCCATTGCAATAAAGATTTTTTTATTGACAAAAAGCAATAGTCCCCTCTTGTTAAATTGGAACAAGCAGAGGTCCTCATATCATGACTTCCGGTTTGTTCCGATACACATTTCGAGGGACTTACGGTTTGCGGTCCATTTTGCATATCCGATTTGCAATTCAAGTGCTTTTTAATATGAGAGGCGGATTCTTCAATCTACATCGACAAAGGATATTATAAATGCATCCAATTATACATAGTAATCCAAAAATTATAGTAAAGCTATATAAATCTTATGACGTTACAAATAAAATCCCAATTAGGATACAGATATTCATCCTTAATTATAACAATACCGGAGAGGGCTTATATAATCCAGAACATTTTAATCACATTATCACATAATTACAGATAAAACATTTGAATAAAATATATATATCTCATTCTTGTCTAATGTTGGCACTGCTTCTGGACTGAGAGGTTGCCTGAGATTCTATGACTTTTCTCTCCTGTGAGTTGAAAAGATGCCATTGTTGATGCCATACAAGTAGAAATAGAGAACGTGTCAATCCCAAAAATCACCACCTCTCAGCCCGTAGCCGATAACACAAATGTAAAAGTGTGAAGCAGAGCTTTTTGTGTGCTTACCACGGTGTGAATTGCATTAACATTTGGGTGCATCCAGCACAGCATAGTGTAACAATATTAGGCACTGTCATATGGTCTCCAGCATAGTGAAATCTATACTAATTCTTTTTGACCATGCCACCAATAAATTCAATTTGTAAGAGAGCAGGGAGTTGAATGAGACAGAGAGTGGTCAGGGTAAAATGTGGCTTGTTACACACTCAATGTCAGTGAATTCATATCTATGATATTGCTATTCTGGATATTTACTTTTATTGGATTTCCATTTTCAACTGAAGTAGGAGTCAATTGTTTAAGCACAGCAGATGAGATAGGACATTCTGTACAACTCTTTGAAGTGAGATAATTCTGATCAGATTCCAGATATCTACAAAAAAACTTTTTATTATCCCTGGCACACTAGCTACATTTTCACAGCTTTCCTCTGTGGGAAATATGACTCTAATTCACTGATTTTGTCACCATTAAAATTAAGACTATGCCTTGCTAGTTTTTTACTTTATTTGAATTGACCCTAGATTTGCTACAGAGAGACTGCCCAATTGAATATAAAGTACAGAGAGGAGTTGTATTAATTGTAGACCCCGCAAATGCAGTCTCTCACCTCACAACCAATCAAATGCTGTGTTCTACTGCACTACAAAGCTTTCCCAGCCAATTACCATCAAAACCAGCATTCAGTTATTGCCGTCAAGTACAAATATTTAGGGTGGAATTCAAATGGCCTTGTTACTGTAAAAAGTAATGTGACCTGTGCAGTATTACTAATATTACGGTAATAGTGCATGTAATTTCAGCGCCGGCTTTGAAATCTCTGCTAAAATTACTGTATTAACCGTAATAGACTTAGCACGGCATTAAGTCGGGTGGGGGAATTCAATTCCCCATTAAAATTAGGGGGAAATATGTCAATTTGTGTGAACTGGAGCCGCTGGTTTGTATAAAGCAGTTGACATCCTAGACATTAAATGAAGAGAATTAACAGACATAATGAATCTAAAACCACATTGTGCTAGCAATGATGATACTGAACTAGCAAGCAGTACATGTCTTACCTCCTACAATGAGTTTTACTTATTTTAAGACAGTAAGTAATAAATTATTTTATGACACCCCTAACTCCAACATAAAAAATCCCTTAACCATCATGTGTCATTATGTCAAGACTTTTACATCCTCGTCTGTCTTTAGTAGCAAGCTAAAGAAGTATTATAAAAGGGCTAAATAAGTTTCAAATAAGCCTGTATTAAATTCTGCAAGTCTGCATACTTTCCTGTTTCCAATACTTTAAAGCCTCTTAACTCTAGATTAACACTTTATCAGCATAAAAAGAGAATCACCAAAAATATGTATTTGATTCTGAATGTTTCCAATTTGCAAGATAATTAGTAAGAAGTATTTTCGGTACATAAATATTTTTGGGGGAATTTCAACATCAGGTTTGGGTGAGCAAACCCATGTCCTTCTTAGGTCAAGATAGTCACTAAGTCATTCAGAGACAGAGAGGTCAAACCGCCAACTCTGGAACTCATAAATCAATAAAACCATTTGCTACTTTGTGCCTCAACCAAGGCCAGTTTTGTGGGTCTTTATCGGAATGTTCAAAGAAAATGTAAACAAATATATGGAAATATAATTGACCTAAAAGCGTATAGGAAAATAAACTTATTGGAGTACAAAAAATAGATAACCCATGACCGCTAATCAAAGTGACATGGTAATATACTATATCTGCAAATACACAGAATGCTTAGTAAAGCTTGAACTTTATACATTCATTCATTTATCTACAGTCATGTCATTTTATCATAAAATCAGAGAGGATAGCTAAACATAACTTCTGCAACAAATCAGTATGTGCTGAATTACACAGGCTGTTTGCTACCTAACATTCCATCAACTCTTTTGCTGTCACTCCAGACTGTCTTATGGATCCCTTATGACTACAAGGTTATAACATTCATAATAGGTTCTTTACTGAAATACTGAAATGTACAAGTTGTCGGTGGGGATGGTACATTCCGAGACTGTCACAAATAAAAAAGGAGAAAAAAGGGTTCTGATATTGGAGGCAATAATATTCTTTATACCAATGCAAGACCTATAGTGCTTTCTATTGTCCAATTGTTTAAAAACAAATTTTATTATTTCAACTTATTAAAATTTTATTCATATAACATTAGAGATGGGCGGGCTCGGTTCCCTGAGATCCGAATCCCACCGAATTTAGGGTATCCGAGTACCAAGCCGAGCACGCTCGGTAGTCTCCTGCCCATTCGGATTCGAAATCAAGGCAAAACGTCATCGTCACGATTTACCGTTTTTCTGAGCTCGGTTCTCGCATTTTGAAAAGCATAAATACCAGCCTCCACAGTAATCCATCGCCATTTGACAGAGGGAGAAAGCAGGGTTAGGTCACACTGGCTATATCAGCGCAGGGACAGTGATTGATTGTATTCAATGCCATTGTAATCAGTTGTTACAGCAGTAAGAAGAAAAGAGAGGAGGGTTGTTGTTCAGTTTCTGGCACTCCAAGTGCTGTTGAGGTGTCCCCCATTCTTTTGCAGAAATTTGTCTGGCTGTCCAAAAAGTCCTATTTTGCAGCAGTGCCAAAAAATATATTTAGCACTCCCATTTGTTTTAAGGGTGTCCCTCATTGTTTTGCAGAAATTTATCTGGCTGTCCAAAAAGTCCTTTTTTGCAGCAGTGCCAAAAAATATATTTAGCACTCCCATTTGTTTTTAGGGTGTCCCTCATTGTTTTGCAGAAATTTATCTGGCTGTCAAAAAAGTCCTATTTTGCAGCAGTGCCAAAAAAATAATATTTAGCACTCCAAGTGCTTTTGGGGTGTCCCCCATTCTTTTGCATTAATATTTCTGGCTGTCAAAAGTCCTGTTTGTCAGCAGTCTAAAAAAATTATATTTAGCACTCCAAGTGCTTTTGGGCTGTCCCCCATTCTTTTGCATTAATATTTCTGGCTGTCAAAAGTCCTGTTTGTCAGCAGTCTACAAAAATAATATTTAGCACTCCAAGTGCTTTTGGGCTGTCACCCATTCTTTTGCATTAATATTTCTGGCTGTCAAAAGTCATATTTGTCAGCAGTATCTAAAACAATTTGTAGCACTACAAGTGCTTTGGGCTCAAAATGGATTCAAAGCAGTCCACATATGAGCAGAATCAGCAACCAGGTTCTGTCACCAATCCTGATGGTAGTGTTCCCAGTATGTCATTTGGGAAAGGCGATGTCAAAGTACACAGTCTTTTAAAATCAGTCAAAAAGACACACACCAAAAAAAAAAATTTACCGTGTTGAAGCGAAAAAGAAGTGTAACTGAGGAAAAGTTAAGTGCCGATAAAATAAAATTGCCAACATGGCATTCTACACACGCAGTGGCAAAGAGAGAATGAGGCCTTCACCTTTGTCTGTTAGTGGCAGATCAAAAAATGTTACTGAGCCTACAAGTGGTGCACAACTACTGTTACGCGTCAAAGCCGAGCTGCAAGATAACAGTAAGGCAGTAGAGGATAATGTTTGCTCTGAATCACAAATGACACCAATCCCTGTGGAGAGTCCAGCCAACAGTGGGATGTCTAATCGTGAGCATTCTGTTAGTGTACCCATAAAGAGGGACCCTTTCAGCAGTTCTGCTGATGTGTGCCTAAACAGCCCCAGTGTATTATTATTATTATTATTATTGTTTATTTGTTAGGCGCCACAAGGTTTCCGCAGCGCCGTACACGGCACAAACAGTATACTATACAGGGTAAAACAATACAGAACAATAAACACAAAGTACCAGAACTTCAGAAACTCCAGGCAGGCAAATACTGTAAAGACGGAGCGGAAGAACAGGTGTGGAGACAGGAGGGGAGAGGGGCCCTGCTCATACGAGCTTACATCCTAAGGGAGGGTATACAAAATCAGGCACAAGAGGAGTGAAGCAAAGGGGAGAGAAAGGAGCCAGGGGAGAAACAGAAGAGGTGGGAGGTTAAGTGGATGGTTGGTAGGCCTTAAGGAACAAGTGAGTTTTAAGTGCCCGCTTGAAGGAGCACAGATTGGGTGAGAGACGGATGGATCGAGGGAGGTCGTTCCAGTGAAGGGGGGCAGCTCGGGAGAAGTCTTGGATTCTAGAGTGGGAAGAGGTGATCAGAGTGGAGGAGAGGCGGCGATCGTTGGCCGAGCGCAGGGAGCGGGCGGGAGTGTGAATGGAGAGGAGGTTAGAGATATAAGGGGCAGTAGACTGGGAGAGAGCCTTGTAAGTGGTGGTGAGGAGTTTGAAAAGGATTCTGTAGGGGAAGGGGAGCCAGTGTAAGGCAAGACAGAGAGGGGAGGCAGAGGAGGAGCGGCGTGAGAGGAAGATGAGTCTTGCAGCCGCATTAAGTATAGAGCAGAGGGGGTCGAGGTGGGAGCAGGGGAGGCCAGTGTAGCCGGTAATACACAAATTGAGGATGCCACTATGGAAATAGAAGAGGATGAGGGGGAAATTTGCGTAGGCGATGAGGGCGCTAATGAGGATGTTGATGAGGATGAGGTTGTTTGTGTCAGTCCTGCACCAGTGGCAGCAGTTCTGGCACGTGACAAAAAAAAGGCCATTGTCATGCCTGGCCATAAAACAAAAAAATTCACTTCTTATGTGTGAAATTATTTCTACCCCAATCCAGACAACAACTGTATAGCCATTTGTAGTGTATGTCAAGCCACAGTCAGTCGAGGGAGGGAGCGTAACCATCTTGGAACCTCGTCTATGTTATGCCATTTGACGAGAGTTCCTGGCAAAGTGTTGGGAAAGGCTGAAAGTTCTTCCAAAAAATTTACAAGCACTCCATCATCAGCTAGAACCTTCTGCTCACCGACATCCCGACGGCTACAAAATACACCCACCACACCATCCTCATCAATATCCTCAGTAGCGCTTGGAGTTAGCCCTGCATTCCACTTATTAAGGCTGGATGACTCCTGCACTATTATTGATTCCTCTGAAGAAAGCGTTAGTCCCACTGCTGCTGCTGTTGCTGGGGGTGAATCGTCAGCCCAGAGGAAGGCCAAGAAAAAGAACAGTCCTACAATTTGTTACGCAAACTAAGAGATGTGATTGATACATGGCTTATACCACTTGGACTCTCCCCAGGATATGTAATTTCTGATAACGCCAATGTCGCACACCGGTCCTATAGTCAGGTCCCGGCTCTGTGACTTTCCCTTTAAGAACCATGATTCTGCTTGCTTCTCTTTCAGAGACATTACTTTCACAGGTGTTCCTAGCTACTGTGATCTGGACCACTCCCTAAACCTCATTGGTCCTGGAGCACTATATGAACTTCCCAAGGTTATGGACTCATTGCCTGATCTTCGTGTTACTCAGTCTACCTTGGTCTAGGCTAAATCTCCTGCTGCTGTTACCTGTGTGCTGGACTTCTACATCTACAACCTCCATACCTGGTACTTGTAGTTCCACACTGCTTACTGAATCTCCTATGGCTGTTACCTGTGTACTGGACTTCTACATCTGCCCACTGAACTGTCTCGTGAGTTGCCTATTACACCTGCACTCATATTGATTGGTTCAACTACCTCTCTGCTCGGCTGCCTGTATTCTTTACTGAACTACAATCAAGTTACCTTGTCATCTGTGATTCTATGTTTGGCACAGCTATTATTATTACTCTGCTGATTATTAGTTGCTGGACTGTTATTAAGAATATATTGCCAAGCTAGTTGCCAGTTCCGTTATTCAAGTTGTGTACATTCATTCTTCATGCCGTTGCTATTGGTTACCAACTGAACTTCTTTCGTGATTTCATTGTATTTTGTGAACTGTCATGTACTCAGCTTGCTGAGTTGTACATATCTTTCACTGTTGCTGTTATACCATCTACCAATATACTATATTGCAACGCTACTATCATCTTCTGTGTTTTGTTCAATCTCCACCATCCACTGCTAATAACATCCAAGTAGTGGCAAAAGGGATCCATAAAATATCCTTAGCCGTGACAGCCAACAATATAGTGCGAGCATTACAGCTGGGTGATTTCCAGCACATTCCCTGTTTTGCTCACAACATCAACTTGGTGGTGCAGAGCTTCCTACTAAATAACCGTGAGGTGCAGGAGATGCTTTCGGTGGCCCGTAAGATTTCAGGCCATTTCAGTCATTCTGCCACAGCATGTAGGAGATTGCAGCAGCTCCAAGAGCAGTTTAACTTGCCCTGCCACCAACTTAAGCAAGAGGTGGTAACTAGGTGGAATTCCACCCTGTACATGCTGCAGAGGATGGAGGAACAGCGCAAAGCCTTCCAAGCGTATTGCACAAGCCATGACATTGGGAAAGGAGGTGGCATGTATTTCACTCTTGCACAGTGGGGAATCCTTTCAGTGCTGTGCAAGGTGCTGAAACCATTTGAAGTTGTGACGTTTGAAGTGAGTGCAGATTGTGCTAGTTTGAGCCAAGTCATTCCTTTAATTAGACTATTGGAAAAGCAGATTGAGAAACTGAAGGAGGAGATGAAAGCAAGCAATTCCGCAAAGTATGTTGGCCATGTCGATCAAGTACTTCATTCGCTTCACAATGATCCTCGAGTTATTAAGATCTTGAACTCGGATCAGTACGTTTTGGCCACTGTGCTTGATCCAAGGTTTAAGACCTACATTGAGTCTTTGCTTCAAAATGAACAAGATGTGAACTTTTGCAAGGAGCTATTGCTCAGCAAGTTGTCCGCTGAACTGGGCCTTGGCTTGCCGACATGTCCTCATTCAGTTTCTCAAGCAGCTGCTGCTCGTAAAAAATTGAATTTTCAAAAAAGAAGCAGGGAAGACGCAGAGGGCAGACCAGAACAGTTTAAAGTCTGGGCTGGTTTGAAGGATTTTTCTAAAAAATGTGTGACCTTGCCCATAACTCCATCCAATATGAGTATTAACATGCAAAGGATGGTGGAGAATTATTTTCAAGAGATAATTGATATGGAAATGTCAGACAGTCCCTTTCCTTACTGGGAAGAAAAGCAGGCAATTTGGAAACCCATGTACAAATTTGCTTTGCAATACTTAAGCTGCCCACCCTCCAGTGTGTACTCTGAACGAGTGTTCAGCACAGCAGGGAACTTAGTCAGTGATCGCCGTAGAAGGTTACTTCCCAAAAATGTGGATAAAATGATGTTTATAAAAATGAACTACATCTTCTACGAGGAAGGCCTTCACCATCCAAGACATCCAAGCACTGACTGTTCTCTAATGGCGGATTCAAGCGGCGATGAATTGATAGTCTGGGATGATGACGTACACCCTGATGAGGGTGAGGATGAAGCTTCAGATGATGACGATAACATCTTTTTAAAACTTTCTATGTAAGTGTAGGGTGCAATCTACCCCCAAAGAGGAAAGGGACTTGGGGCATTTCCATATCACGTACCGTCTTGAAAGGCTGCTGTTTGGGCAATTTCTTTTTAAGGGTAGGGTGTCATACACAGAGTGACCCCAAACTGTCTTTGTCCATTTCTCTTAATATTGTACAGTCTATAACGGCTGAATTTTTTGGTATTTTATACAAGTGGAGGGGGGCCTAGAGAGACAGAAACCAAACTGCCTTTGTCCATTTCTTTACATATTTAAGTGTAGGGTGTAATATACATCCAAAGACGATGGCTGCATTGCCAATATTCATAGATGGAGAGGAAGACAATCTGGTTTGTGTGTGTAATTAATGAAGGCCTACCAGGAATTAAACTGTTTTTTGGATAAATTATTAGCTTTACAATTACATTACTAATCCAAGAAACAGATGGAGCACTAAATTTGGTTATTTTAGGCCCAAAAACATTGATTTTTAAACAAAATAGCAAAACAAAACCAAACAAAACCAAAACACGCAATGACGGTTTGGCAAACCCAAAACCAAAACCATAACAAGACGGTAATCCAGATCCAAAACCAAAACCAAAACACGGGGGTCAGTGAGCATCTCTATATAACATGGTAATGATTTTAGTGGCAAAATATATTAGAGTATTAAAATTGTAGTCATAAAGATTTAAAAAGAATGAAAATCGGAAAAAGAGAAGATCCAATTGTTAGGTCCTCATTGTTCTCTAAACTTCAGATATTTGCTTAAACTAGTTGTCCCTCAGAGATACATCGTTGTACTTTATTATACGCTATCAATAGGATCAACTAGGGGTTATTTTTCTTGTGCGGCATAAATTGACCATCTTTTTGAATGGAGATGTGCACCTCAACCAGTTATGTTTATGTTATGTTTATCTTATTATCAGGGCCGCCAAGAGTAATTTGGGGTCCCATTACAACAACTTTTTGGGTCCAACCCCCTCTATAGATGAGAAGGGAAGGGAAATAGCGGCAGCGCAGAAGGGGGCGAGGCCACAGTCTTAATTGTGTGGTCAACATGGGGTGTGGTTACGTCACCTTTAACATGACATATTGGGGGAGATTCAAATAGAAAAAAATATGGCGGGTGTCTCCAGAACGGCCATGGAGATACCTTGCGCATATTTTTTTGTGTGAAATATCCGCTAATCCGATAATTAACACTCCAAAACACATCATTAAACACCCCAAACACATCATTAAACACCCACCCAGCATACTTACCGAAGTTGTGCCGGATCTGCAGAGTGAGCAGTACAGCTGTAAATCTCATGAGATTACCAAATCTCGTGATACGTAGAGGTCCTTGGACAGTGTGTGACATCACTGACAGCTCCCTCCCTCCCCATAGGCCCAAACACCCCAGCAGTCCCTCCTCCCCTTCCCCCCTGTGGGTGTGCGCGTGCAGTGGAGATTTAAGAAAAGTTTTAAGAAAAAATAATTTTAGAAAAAAAAAATACCTTACCTGTCAGTCGAGGCCCGGTCCCCTCCGATAGGCCAGGGCCCCGGTAATCTGTACCTGCCCCCTCCCCTCTTGGCGCCCTTGCTTATTATATCAACCAAGAGTTCATAATATAATTGCGTCTCAGCTTCATCAGTTACAAAAGGTGCCAGCCATTGCATAGCGCTCTGCACCCCTTTAAGCCAGACATACTCTGCCTCTGGAGAAGAGGATCTATGGCAGGGGCTGGCATGTCAGGGGTCCAGATGGGTACCTGCTTCCAGGGCCGATCCTATAGGGGGCTACCTTGGGCTGGGTCATTGTGCTGCATGTATTTTTTTATCCTTTAAAATGTTCTTGATAGGCTGCTGAGCAGAGTCTCACACCACAAACTAAAATTTGCCAGCCAGCTTGTGAACTATGGTAATCTGCAGATGAAGTATACACTTTATCTTAAAATGAATCATTAATTACTTAGTTTACACTATGGAATAGCATGCTAACATTACTAGTATAGTAGATGACATATGGATTATGGATTATTACCGAATGTGAAACTGAGAAGATATGATTAGAATAGGACACCATGTATGATTATTTTTAGGAACTTTGTGTGCATTTTCTACACAACCTCACACACAAACACACAAAGCCTAATTGTCATATCAAATTAATAATTATCCAGGTATATTGTATAATTGGTCAGATGTTGATTATCCAATGTCCCATATATGATACAGCATACATTAGACTATTTAGGATTAATACTTGAATACAAATAATACTATTTTATGTGCTCATTTTGCTTCAAAAATATTTCTACAGATGTTGTGTTGAAATAGTTGCATGCTATTACTTTGCCACACCTCAACAAATATGAACCACACCTTGTTATGAATGACAATATTAGATTCTGCCTGTAAGCTACACCTGCTCATTACACCTTAAACGTAGACCAAGCTATCAATTTGCTTTGAGGAATCTCTTGCACAAACTCGTGTTATTGACACCCAGATAAGTAATCACACATCAGCTGTTGCTGTTTGGATCTTTCCTGCTTAGCATAAAAACAGGAAGTGAGAAAAATGACAGGGTTTTTGTGACTAGGTTTCCCTGTCGATGTCTGGGAACAGTGTTAAGAAGTGCAATATCCGAAAGCCATTATTCTGTCTGAATCACTAGTCAAAGGAAGAGGAGCCTGTCAGTGTATGCGTGAAGTCATTTTCAAACCTTTGTTTCAGGAAGAGGAAATTGGCACTTGTTTTTATAATTGTAACATACACAGTGCTAAGTAGTGAATTAGAATAGAGCATCCCGTTGTGTAATCTTAGTTAATAGTTTGGAGCTTGATCACAGACACATTCGGGAGGGCTGAGTGCATCACAGTGCAATGTATAAACTCAGTAGACAAACATTATTGTAACCATGAAGAAAAAGCTTTTTCAATATTCTTGTATACATCACCTATATTTACAGAACATATAGTGAAGTGTGTCACGGCAATAGGGTTTCTGGCATCCATCTCGGGACTCTTGGAACTAGCTGTGGCAGGGATGAAGTGGAAACTAGGAGGCTGGATGAAGGTCTTGCTCATAGAGGGAGGACGTGCTCTATTCGTGTTTACCATATGACAGGAGGAGGCAGAGCCATAACTTTGAATTCTAGCGCCTGGGGCGAGAAAGACAAATGCCGACCCCTAGCCCTCAATTTTATCCAAATGAACCTATAACATTCCTAAACTGTGCCCCACTTCAGCGTTGCGCCCTGGGCAGTCGCCCCTATCGCACAGCCCTATTTACGGTTCTGGAAGGAGGAATGCTGGACTAGATTCCATACTGGAATAAGCGACTGGAATCAGGACCTAGTGGACTGAAACGCGGATGCAGTAACAGAGGGACTGAACCTACTGCCAGAGACTCCATACCCCCAAGGATCCAGAAACCTAGAAGATTATTGTACCAAAACTGGGATTGGGAATGCTCAGAACTCAGACAGCAGATTATCAGAGGTGACTACCTCTTGAGCTGGATAAGCCTGGAACTGGACCCAGGCAACTCAGAACCTGCATCAAGCCTGGTACCCAAAGACACAGAGATGGCTCCAGAAGTTGGAAGACTCAGAGCAGTAGCCTACCACCCTAAATAGCCAGTAGGTGAGTTAGAGGAATAGGCTGAATAGAGCTGGATCTACACAAAGGGTTAATGGCTGAAGTCTCTACAGCAGCAAGCAGAATGAAGCTGAATCCACATGAAGGGTTAATGGCTGAAGTCTGTAAAGCAGCAGGCAGAATGAAGCAACAAACAAAGAGCAACAGTGGTAAGCTGGACTTAGGAAAGTGTTGCACTGGCAATTAGATTAGGTGACTTTTATAGTCTGCAGAAGAAGTTAATTGGTGGATGAATTTAGGTGCTCAGAATAGGCAGGATGTAGCAAAATGTCTCACCTAAGATGGCATCCTCCAGTGCAGCAGACAGAAGTCACGCTTTGTTCTAGGATTTAGAATGCTGCATTCCTACAGGAGGGATATGCACGGTGATATGATATCGCCGAGTGGCATTAGCAGGGCTAAGACTCTGATTCATGACAAAGTGTATATGTGGCGAAGCAGAAGGAAAGCACTATAACCTCTCAATAGTGTGTTATTTTACAAAATAATAATCACTTATTTGGTGACTATTTATAGTATTAACATTCTTTTCCAGACATTTCCAGTTTGTTTTCTAATGATCCCTTTACAACTGTCCCAATTGTCACCAATTTTGGTCAAAGTATGCAGCAAGCAGTCTTAATTAAATATTTTGTAATTTTGCCATCATTAAACCTAGCATTCTTGACCTTGTATGAATACAATTTAATTGAACCTACCCCATTCCACTACCTATATATTCAAGTGCTATAGCATGTAAAGAAAACCATATTTTATTACAGTCTTGAATGTACAGTATAACGTGGACAAGTACGAAATAAAAAAGAGCTAATTTAGAATAAAAGTCACCCAAAAAACTATAAGGTCAATTAGACCAGGGTAGGATGAGGGTTAAAAAGAAAATAAATCCCCAAAGGTGTTAGTTATAATAAGATATACTAATATCATGTGAGAAATAGTTATGCCATTCCTCTCTACAGGTGTGAGTTTGACAGCAGAGGTAGCTGGTTTGGATTATCATCAGGATACTACTTTTCAATGTCAAATCTGCAAACGATCATCATCAGCATCAGATTCCCTGTTTTTCTATGACTTGATATATTCACTGAAGGATACAATCCCATAGCATTGTTATGTAGCCCCCATGAAATTACTCCATGTGTGAGTGTGTATGTCTGCTGGCCTAGAGATATAATGGTGCCATCAACATGTTTAGAGTAAAAATAAAGTGCAAAACTGTGTGCCTCCAGTGCAAATAATGATATTATAATCAGAAGGGTGTAGAGGATGCATTTATAGGGGTGTTCATTGGTTTGTCACATACTTATCTTGGACAGTGCATTTATAGCCACATTATTTTCTACCAATGAAATAAAATATTCAAACATACAAGAGTGACACATGTAATAAAGACAGTCCAAATGTCTCCTCACTCTCTTATTAAATGTAAAACACATGAGTCTAAGCTGAGCAGTATTTAAGGAGAACAATGTAACATTAATGAGGAGCTGGTCATACAGTCGTGGTTGGCTTTACTTTGGAGTTTCGTTTTTACACCATAGGCATTTCCACCCAAACCAGCAAAAGATTGTGTAGAGCTGTTTTTCCTTATTATGAATGAGTCTTGGCTGGTTAACACTAAATCAGGGGGATAATAAGCAGTGGTTTCTCTTGCAAAATGCAAATGAATTAACTTAATTGATCTTGAGAGCTCTGTACACGAACAGTCAACCAGGGTGATTTTATCACTCTCCAGCCAATTAAATGCAGGTTGCTTTAACTAGATATTCAGCAGAATTTTTGCAGCCCACAGTTAGACTTATGTCCAACTCTAAATCAGGTTATATATATACTGATCAACCACAACATTAAAACCATTGACAAGTGAAGTGAATAACATTGATTATCTCGTCTCAATGGCAACTGTCAAAGGGTGGGATTTATTAAGCAGAAAAGTGAGCAATCAGTTCTTGACGTTCATGGTGTTGGGAGCAGGAAAAATGAGCAAGCATAAGGATCTGAGCGACTTTGACAAGGGACAAATTGTGATGGCTAGACGACTGGGTCAAAGCATCTCCAAACCTGCAGGGCTTGTGGGGTGTTCTCGGTATGCAGTGGTTAGTATCTACCAAAAGTAGTTCAAGGAAGGATAACCGGTGGACTGGTGACAGGTAGAGATCTATAAATGGCCAATTTTGTTCAGAAGTTGGAATCATCCAACATCACAATAAATCATTAATTTATTGCCTACAATCTCCAATATCTTAAAAAATTATTTCCACTTTTCCCATTTGTCAGGATGAGGGCATAAATAGAATATTAATTGTCAAGGCCCCAAATAAAATATTACATTGATAAATCGAAATGATCATGATTTCACCTCAGATAAAAGGTGTTGTATTTTTCTTTAAAACATTTGGTCAATTAGCACAGTGAGCGGTAATTAGGTTCAGCAGACACTCTGTGAGGAAACCAACTTAAAATATGCAGATCACAGACGACTATTGTCTTTGTGCCTTTGATCACGTATTCAACTTTCTAATTAGAGGAAACAGTTATTGTAAAAACAAAATTACCGCTAGGTATAAATTAGGGAAAGCCATGTGCCTAGGTGAGATCCTTGTAGACAAAGGCAACACATGAAGGCTATCTATGCAGGTATATAGAAATATGAACTTCAAAGAAAATGCCTTTATTTTTCATATTTTGGGAAATCCGTGTGCTACTCCATACTGAGGGGGAAAAAAACCACACCAGGGTTGTGAATTGTAGGTACCAGGGAACAGCTGTAATCACATGTCTTTGGGAAAGATATGTCATAGTTCCATCATGTTTGGTATTTATATGTGCGGGAGATTATGATTGGCTTATTGACAGGGAGGTTATGTCTCTGGGATATACCTGAGAAAAGTTAAGACAGATCAAAACTTTAGAAATAGTTTTGAATAAACCGTAGGTGACACCCAGGGGACATTTCCGCCCCCACATTAGCATCCACACTGCCCCTGTGAATGCCGTCAGAATTGATTTTGCTTAAAAACCTGTGTTGTGAAGGGACAAATTGTCAGTCTTTTGGGAAATCAATCATTATTGATACGTTTTCCATCTTTCAATCCAAATTCCCTTATTGCAGAATATACCACTTGTCTGTAAGTTATACTCTGAATCGAACCCTTTTTATATTAAATCTGTTTTGCTTTTGTATGTCACGTCATCTTGATTGTTTTTTGTGACCTGTAAAAGGCATTGTACTTTTTGTATATTAATTCTAAAAATGTAATTAATGCTGTCCTTATTGCTCTAAACAATTTCACTGTCTGTTTAAAAGAGAGAGATTCCTTGGCTGGGTTAACTCTTTAGATAATAGTGTGGGAACTGTTTAGCTACCCGAGCACAGAGTGTACACAATTGGTTTATTAAGTCATAGGTTTGCTATGGACCTTATACGTAGCTGGTGGCAGTTGCGGAGAGGTGTGGAAGCCTGTGTCTGTGTTGGGAAAGGGACCAGCTAGATCAGTAGCCTAAGAGAGAGGTGAGTGTGAGGTTTAGGCTGGAATCCTGTGTGTTCCTTTACAGTAAGATTCCAAGTCACAAGTCCACAAAGTGAGGTTTGTGACTGGTAAACGTAGTTTGGAGAAATTTCCTGACAAGATAGACATAATATATTGTGTGATTGTTGGAAGATATGATAATATGTTAAATCAGGGAGGGGCTAGAGGTTGTTATCCCTGAAACCATTCATTTGAATAGGCAATGTATTTCAAACGGGTGCAGAATGCCCAAGATTAATTGCCCATAAAAAAAATTGAAAAGCTCAGCAAATCACGAGGAATGCTTAAATGCTGGCCGCGTGATTGGATGGGTAACTACTGACCTCCAGCTCCATAGAAAACAGTGTACTACAATTGTGGAAGTGTTCGTGCTGTTGCTTAGAGGGTTTGATGGGACATGTAGTTTCAAATTGTATTTAATATTTTTTTTAATTTCATAAAAATAAATATGTATTTATTTAACAGATCCTCTTCCCATTCTTTTCAATCAATGATGCATTTCTGTGCATCATTGATTGGAAATCGCCCTTTACCAGATTTATCTCTCATTACATTTCACAATGCAGAAATCGATGATCAGCTCTTATTCTGGTTAGTTATATCTATTGGGCATCATGGTGGTAAAGTAGTACCATTGCTGGTTTAACAGCATTGGGGACAATGTGATTGATTACAACCAGGGTTGTATCTGTATTGAGTTTGTATGTTCTCCTTGTGCTTGTGTGGGTTTCCGTCCACAGACCAAAACACACTTGCATGTTAGTTGATTGTTGAAAACAATGGACTGCAATGTGTGTATTGTATGCTTGTATGGTAGGGAATTTAGTCTATAAACACCAATGGGTGCAGGGATTCATGTAACAAATTAAAATATACTCTCTCTCTGTACATACTATTGTGTTGCTATATAAATTATAATAACTCCTGATGTTTCTTCTTAATCATATTAAATTGTCCATTAAATTTTATTTTTAGAATATTCAAATGCTTCTTAAGAGCTATGCTTAAGCTACTTTAATGAAAGGTGTTTCCTACTTTGAAAAGCATATAATCATAACACAAGTGATACAATAAAAACTAAAATTATAAAAATAGCAATGATTAAAAATCAAACATCAACTACAAGATTGTACAATACAATTATTCAATTATAATTTGTTGGCTTTGTATTTTGTTTGCGTGAAAGATGCCCCTCAGCTGGGCAAATATTGAGAGGAAAAAAAAGGCGTTAATAATATTTACATAACCAACTTTGCAGGAACAGCTTTGAAACATGATAAAATTGCTGTTTTATCTAATCCTTATAATTTGTCATGCTTTCCAAGGAAATGTCTGAAAGATCCGTAAGAGCCTAAATTACTTTAGGATTTAGGAGAGATTAACCCAGCTTCTCTGGGATAACAGAGGCATAATGTACTGCTATGCTGTATTGTTTAATGGGGCTCTGTATTATTATAACAAGCCCTACACAGTAGCATCCTGCCATATCTGGGGATATTATGTCAAGCACTCTTTACCAAGAAGCATTTTTTATTAAATATATTTGACATTTTATAGAAGACTGCAAGATAGACACGTATCACTATTATGAAGGAACCCACTTCTATATGTAGAATAGTATACAAATTATTAATGAAGTACATTTAAAATACATTTCTGATCATATCCAGTAGTTATGCAATATAAACGGTTATATGCTCTATATTTTCAGTGTGGTACTGTTGTTGTGCATATATTCAATAGCAGCAGGGTCCCTGAAACTGTATTCACACTTTGGAAACTAAGGGCTTAGCTTTGTGAACTTGACCTGCTGAACTTCTTTCTTCTTATTGTACTTGCAGTTCATCCCAGTAAACAGTCACAACTGACTCCCAGCCAGTGTCAAAGGCTACAAAAATGTCATGAAGATATTGAGAGCAAGTAGGAGAGGATCAGTAGGAGCAGTTAACTGTCTTCTAAAAGAGAACTGATACACAACAAAGTTTTACTTAGAACGTATATGTAAACCTATTCATATATTTATAATAATGTTTCAGTTTAATATACCTTTAGCTGAACTGAATGGAACTGAAATATATGTAGCATATTTGGATGGTAGAATATTTTCAGTCTGCTAACGGGGGGGCCTGACGGGGGAATGGGGGCCCCCTTAGCCCAGGGGCCTCCATTCCGTTAATCCGGCCCTGTATCCAGTTAGCAACGGCCGTACATTTTGCTGCATACCTTTATGCTCATATTAGTACCTACATTTTTAAAGTTTGTGAGCAGGTTTTGCACCACTTTTTCAGAATTGTCTGCTTTGTGGTTACCCAAGAAGGTCTTGACAACTGAGACATAACTGCACCAGGCAGAAGCTTCATCACCATTCATACATTTTGTGACATAAGAATTCTTGATAAGTTTGCGAATCTGTGGGCTATAAAATATCACAGTGTTTAGTTTTTCCATAACTAGACTAGGGAACAATCTACAAATGTAGATGAAACAATTGCCATCCTGTCCAAGGCCTTAATAAATTGTTTAATTGGTCCCAGCTTAGTATGGAGCGGTGGTTGAATGATTTTTTTTCCCCTGTCAACTAATGGCTGCTTAATGATGTTTGCTGCACCTACAGACATGTTTTCTCTTTAATGTAACTAATTACATGTATACAGATATATACATTATGGACGAGAAACACGAAAAACACAACAGACAACGCAAAATGCTCAACTGCCAACTGACTGCTGGTGGGGTGACCGATCACTTGTATATGGTTGGGGAATATTCTAGGATGATCACGGATTGAACAACTAAGGGCAGTTAAAGCAAATACCGTTAATACAGTAATTTTAAGCTTGCCTTCCGCTCGCGGCTCATTGAGCCGCGAGTAAAAAGTCGGCATTAAAATTACCTTATAAATGGTAATTACGCGCACTATTACCGTACCATTGGTAATAGTGCGCAGGCCGCTTTACTTTTTACAGTAACGCAGCCAACTGAATTCCCCCCCTAGAATATTCGCATATCTCACCTTCTACAATGTTCTGTTAGATTCCCATGCCTTATGGCAAATTTCTTTATTAATTAAGGGTATCCATTATCTCAGGAACTACAGCCAATTTGAAAAAAATACTTTCATTTTATAATTCAGCAGCTACAAAATACTCTACATTCCTTCAAATATCCTTAGCAACTAAAAAAAAAATTGTTTTTTGTTAGGCTGTATAATTAATTATTATACATACAATTAAGTAATACAGATATCACTTCTGTATTTTGCAATAATAATTCCTTATTTGTTTATTAGCAGTTCAGTCCGTCATATTATGTCACAAGACGTGACATCACAACAGACCACAATTAAGAGCTGCATTTCAATTTCACAAGCTCAGTGTTGACCCAAGAATGCTGTGATTTTTTTAGAATATACATTTTGTGAGAAAGAAGAGGCGGTAACTCCTGTAGCAACATATCTATTAATCATCCATGGTTGTTTCTTGTAAGGAAACTTCTCAGATCCTTAGTTGAAGATGACACGTATGACTTGTACTAACTAGATGTATGATGTTCATGGACAAAGAACCACACTCCTTCTATATCACTTGAGGGTACTGAGGGCCCCAGCTGCTATATCCCCCCATAAATTGTAAGCTTGTGAGCAGGGCCTTCTCACCTCTTTTCAAATATCAAACAGAGAGAAAAAAAGAATGATCATCTGGGGCACTCAGAATGAAAGCAGCATAAACTTATACTTAATGTTGCTGTATATTGAAATCCTTAAAATTATTCTTTATTAGAAAATAGATTAAAATTGGTCTAGTAGCGAAATATAAAAAATGTAATGAATTGACACACTGAAATAAACAGAATACTGATAAAATAGACAATAATTCCTTGTCTAACCGCTATCCTGCTCAGAATAAATGGTCTTTTTATTATTAAGTATATCAAAAAATTTTTGGTTCTTAAATAATTCCCCTATTTGTAAATACTGATAGTCCTCTGATTCTGAGGTTACACATCCCTAATACATGATTGGTATTACTTTATGTATGTTCAATATAATGAGAATAATGAGTAATCTATCGCATATAGCTTATAATTAATCTTTATTGATAATATTCACTAGGGCTGATAGAGTTTATGATAATCCCTCTAAATTGTATTCTCAGTATAAGTTGGGTAAATATATATCAGTCCTATTACTCATGATAGGATAATTCCCATTTTCAGGTACTCCTAATAACATATCATTAACCATCTAGTGTTTTAAAATTAGGGTATAGATTGAAGCAGTATTGTTTCTGGTTTTCACTCTATATAGCTGCCTACATAATCTATTAAGGTTAATCCTTTAAGTGAGGCTGAGGTTTTTGTTACATTGTATTCTAACTGTTTCAATTTGCCTCTAACTGTCGCTGTACTACTATGCCTCCACAATTGACAGGCAAATGGACGCTAACCTGAGGATTGAACAACTACCATCTGTGCTTAGTAAATTTTTTTCCTTTTTTTTTTTCCTTTTTATATTCATTCCGATGAATGGATCACTATCACGGTATCTGTACTGCTTATAATACTTAGCAATATAGGTTAAAGTAACCAATAATAATAGTCTAATCAACACCTTTAATATATATTTAATTACACTTATTTTTTGGTCATAATGTGGTTATCCAGAGCTTCTTGGAGATGAACTAATAGATTATAATATCAATTATTATACTTACCTTTAGATCCTCAAAGTTTGGAATAGAATTTAATGAAATTAATAAAGCAATAAGATCATACAGACTACTCTATTTGTCTGTATTAAAGCACTGTATTTACAGTTACATCCATGTCATCAGAGAAATCCACTTGATAATAATAATAGCAACGATTTTCCAATAACTATATTTGTCTCTCAGTATTCTATATAGTGATTGATATATTTAATTAATTAAGATGATCTTCCCATATAGATATGGTGTCGCCGTTAATATGGACAGTGGTAATTAAATCAAGGAATCTATCCTCTGTTCATAATAATATTTAAATAGTTTAATTCATTTATCCATTGTTAGTCATCAAGCATATATTAGATCTAGTCTGATTACAAAACAACAATCTTTATATTAGCAGATCGGTGTAAGAATCTATCCTCCGTTCATAATAATATTTAAACAGTTCAATTTACTTACCCATCGTCAGTCATTTAAGCATAGATTTGATCTAGTCTGATTATAAAATAACAATCTCTATATTAGCAGATTGGTGTAAGAACACAGCTATATCCGTTTCTCAGCTTAGCACCCCTGGTTACCAAACACGTTGCTAAGGAAGTAGTCATCCAAGGGGAGGGCTCTCCACTTTAAATAGCTTACCAAGCTGAGAATTCGGCTTGCCTCGTTAAAGCTAATAGCGAAACGCGCGTCGGCGGACGCCGCGATCGCTGCTCAGCTTTCCCCATAAAAAACTGGAATAGTCCAGAATTACTAAGCACAGATGGTAGTTGTTCAATCCTCAGGTTAGCGTCCATTTGCCTGTCAATTGTGGAGGCATAGTAGTACAGCGACAGTTAGAGGCAAATTGAAACAGTTAGAATACAATGTAACAAAAACCTCAGCCTCACTTAAAGGATTAACCTTAATAGATTATGTAGGCAGCTATATAGAGTGAAAACCAGAAACAATACTGCTTCAATCTATACCCTAATTTTAAAACACTAGATGGTTAATGATATGTTATTAGGAGTACCTGAAAATGGGAATTATCCTATCATGAGTAATAGGACTGATATATATTTACCCAACTTATACTGAGAATACAATTTAGAGGGATTATCATAAACTCTATCAGCCCTAGTGAATATTATCAATAAAGATTAATTATAAGCTATATGCGATAGATTACTCATTATTCTCATTATATTGAACATACATAAAGTAATACCAATCATGTATTAGGGATGTGTAACCTCAGAATCAGAGGACTATCAGTATTTACAAATAGGGGAATTATTTAAGAACCAAAAATTTTTTGATATACTTAATAATAAAAAGACCATTTATTCTGAGCAGGATAGCGGTTAGACAAGGAATTATTGTCTATTTTATCAGTATTCTGTTTATTTCAGTGTGTCAATTCATTACATTTTTTATATTTCGCTACTAGACCAATTTTAATCTATTTTCTAATAAAGAATAATTTTAAGGATTTCAATATACAGCAACATTAAGTATAAGTTTATGCTGCTTTCATTCTGAGTGCCCCAGATGATCATTCTTTTTTTCTCTCTGTTTGATATTTGATAAGTACTTGTTAAATGATCGGGTGCACCCTTCCTCGCTAGATACTATATACTTCCAACCAGAAAGTGATATTAAAATAGAGGAAGATGAATGGATAGCCTGGTGCAGTCCTAACCCTTTGTTAAACCTTCTCACCTCTTTGTCTGCGTCACCCAGTATTGTTTATTACTGTGTTTGTCCACAATTGTAAAGCGCTACGGAATTTGCTGGCACTATGTAAATAAATGTTCTTGATGATGAAGATGATAACCCTATCCTGAGACTTTCACTAAACATCATAACAATTTAATTGTTTGTATTGTTTGTGCTAAAATTCCATAAATATTAACTTATAAAAATTGAATTTTAATATTGATCAACTGCATTATATTTTACTGGTTAATATCATACTTGCCAACTCTCCCGGAATGTCCGGGAGACTCCCGCATTTCGAGAGTGTCTCCCGGACTCCCGGGAGAGTGTGGCAATCTCCCGCTTCTGCCTGCATTAGGGCCAAAACGCTGTGATTCTCCATTAATCGCGGCATTTGGCCCCGCCCCCGCTGTCAAATGACGCGTTTTGCGTCATTACGTCGCGGAGGCGGGGCCAAAATGAGGCGATTTCGGAGCCACGCCCCCCAAACGCCCACCTGCAAGAGAGAGTCTCCCGGACACCGACTGGAAAAAGTTGGTAAGTATGGTTAATATTAAACAATAAGGACATTTTCAGGGGAAAAAAATTCCAAAGCTTTAGAAAGTGGGACTTTCTAATAAATAAAAAAAAGATGCAACTAGTGGTAACATGAATCTCTTCCCACCTGCTATAGAAGAAATATTCAAGTTTGCAACATCACCCTGCAAAGTATTCATACGATTAAATTTGATCCATCATATGTTGCCCCAGCAATGCATAAGAAGAATATTTTACTGCTCAGCAGAGAATGACTCCTTAGCACAGTGGTCATATTATTAACTAACACAGAATGTCAAAAGAGACTCTAAGGTTTATGCTGACACAGCCTTAGGCAACTTTGCCAAAATGTTGGGGCACTGTCTGACATTTCTTAAAAACACTTGCACATACATTGAAAAAAAAAAATGTAAGAAAAAGCTCCACGATTATAATATCAGTAACATCATAATATATATTTTTTTATAAATATTCCCCAAACAAACATATTACAAGTGTTCTAGCTAGACCGGTTATACAAAAAGAGTGCAAAATGTAAATGCTTTTAGTCACTTAACTTCAAATGTCATTCTAACTGAGCCGCACCCCTAGCAGTGTCATAGCCCCATCTCCCTTTACACAGCGTAAGAGTCAGAGGAAATTACTATTTCTGAGAAATGGAATTATTAAAAAAACACACTCCTGGGAGCAGCAAATTAGCAAATAAAATACATTTCATAGATATTTATTTCATTCACACTAACTGAATCCGCTCTAGCTATTTGATCTCATTTTCACTGTGCATTGTCAGCAATTGTCGACATTAGTGCTGTGAAGAAAATACGGAGACCCAAAATGTTGAAATTGTAAATAAATGATTTTGTCACAGTGACAAATTGCAATTTATTTCAGCATCCTGAGTGAACATGAAACATGCTTCAGTATGCACCTTGCATGAGTAATTGAGAATCCAGGCAGTTAACTCTAATATAAGGTGAAAAATCAAAGCCAGTGGCTTCATATATGTTTGTCATGCTTCATTCTTTATACTTAGGAAAAAGTCATGCTACTCGGACAGAAGTAGTATGCCAATATACCCACTATCTAATGGCTGGCAAGTAGGCCCGGATTAAGCAGGCACAAATTTGTGGAAAATCTGCATAGGTGCAGATCTAAGGACACAGAGGTGCAGATCTAAGGACACAGAGGTGCAAATCTAAGGACACAGAGGTGCAGATCTAAGGACACAGAGGTGCAGATCTAAGGACACAGAGGTGCAGATCTAAGGACACAGAGGTGCAGATCTAAGGACACAGAGGTGCAGATCTAAGGACACAGAGGTGCAAATCTAAGGACACAAAAGGTGCAGATCTAAGGACACAGAGGTGCAGATCTAAGGACACAGAGGTGCAGATCTAAGGACACAGAGATGCAGATCTAAGGACACAGAGGTGCAGATCTAAGGACACAGAGGTGCAGATCTAAGGACACAGAGGTGCAGATCTAAGGACACAGAGGTGTAGATCTAAGGACACAGAGGTGCAGATCTAAGGACACAGAGGTGCAGATCTGAGGACACAGAGGTGCAAATCTAAGGACACAAAGGTGCAGATCTAAGGACACAGAGGTGCAGATCTAAGGACACAGAGGTGCAAATCTAAGGACACAAAAGGTGTAGATCTAAGGACACAGAGGTGCAGATCTAAGGACACAGAGGTGCAGATCTAAGGACACAGAGGTGCAAATCTAAGGACACAAAGGTGCAGATCTAAGGACACAGAGGTGCAGACCTAAGGACACAAAGGTGCAGTGGTGCCATTTTGCTCATTTAACTTGCCATTCTTTTTATTATACGCTCCCTATGATTAACATGAGAATTAGGCAGCATTAGATGTTATCGATTTCCATTTCATAGATGAGATGTTGTAAAGGCTTGAACAATGGGGAGCTATGACGATGGTGCAGAGGGCCACAGAAAATAGAAGATTGAGTCTGCCACCAAGTACAGAGACAATGAAGGCAGCATTTGCTGTATATAAGAATGCCATGAAGATGTCCCTGTATTTCATTACTGATGCCAATAAAAAGAAACACTTCATATATGATGTTTTCCTTATTTTTTGAGTATAGCTGTTTTTCCTACAGTAATGGAGTTGAAATAGAAAAGAACAAGCCAAAGGACAGTTATTAATTTTACATAAAAAAGTACTGAGCAATATACTTCGGTATGAAGTTACAATTTAGTTATGGTAATGCATTCTCAACCGCCCATTGAGCAAAACACGTTGAACTCTTCAGTGCCAAAACATCAGGGGATACAAGTGTAGCAAGCAGAAATGTCTAATAATATATGCTGCTTGTTATATAGCACACCCATCATTGATTCATGCATGTCTCCCCTAGCATGGTTAAATTGTATTATGCACAAGTTCTCAAGATCCTCTTTAATGATTTTGTTTTTTTATTCTAGTACAGTTATTTTATGATATTTTATGTCCTTGATCAAAATGAACAGCAGGAAGTCTTAAATAAAGTTCCACACAGCAGGTACACTATACAGAAACACAGTGCATATGGTAAAACTGTCCCCGACAGAAGAACTGTCACAGAACTACAATATAACTTTACCTGGCTGAGAAAGTGTTGGAAATAACAATAATGAACAAAGAAAATTGCAAAAAACTATTTTGCTATGATTAGTTAGCAAGTCCATTTACATAGTTGCACTTGTACAATTCATAAACACCTGGGGGTAAATGTATGAACGTGCGGGTTCTTCAACACCCGCGTGTTCAGCGTGTTCGGCGATTAAATTTCAAGCGGCGCTGTATTGTAAAGGGAAAGGGAAGTTTCCCTTTACAATACAGCGCCGCTTGAAATTTAATCGCCGAACACGCTGAACACGCGGGTGTTGAAGAACCCGCACGTTCATACATTTACCCCCAGCTGAAGTTACAAGTCCATTAGGTTCAACCTTTTCTAAGTTTTAGATATGTTGATCAAACCAACAGCAAAACGAATCTACCATGAGGGCAGTTCCTAATTTAACCTCATAAAAGGGAAAAAAATGCAATTGGGTTAATTTCCTGTATCATTTAAGTTATTAAGTTATATTTATTTTATTTATTTAATTGTGCTGTTTGTGTTATTACAGCTGCATTTTGGGTAATGTCAGGCGAACAATTAAACAGACAACTTTATATGAATGGATACTCAGAAATAGCCATTGTAGAGCATATTAACCTCAGAGTTTCCATTGATTACTATGCACTAACGCTTTGGCAATTAATTGTCATCCTTAAAAAAACAGCATTTTAGTAGCTTGTATGGCCCTTACAATATCACATTTACAATTTGTTGCAGTAATTCGATTTTTAATCTAAATAATGAATCTGACCTCACCTATTCTCTGGGTAGGGAATGCCATAGACTCACTACTCATAACCTCTTGTCATGCTAGTGATGAAAATAAAAGCACAATGAATATCCCAAGCTATAGCACTCATTGTTAGATTTAAAATGTCTGGGTAGCACATTATGCAAAATAAGACAGTAAGTACATATGTAGTTGAGTTTTTGTTCACGCCCTGCTTGTGTGCTATAGATAGAACTACATCTTTGTGACCTACCCTAAATGTAATGTATGTTTGAATTATTGACAACCCTCAAGTAAGTGGTTTCATAATACTCCCACATTTGGAAATGCTATCACAATGGAACATTTTCTTAATATTTTCATTAAAAAAACAAAACAAAAGCAAAACATTCTAAAATCTAAGAATCATTTGACTGATATCTCATTGATGTCTAATTAACAAAGCCACTAATGATCTCACTAATGTAGATATTATAGTAAATGCAAGGCTCATTAGTATATGATTCTTCATTTAATTAGCACAAATATTACATCATTAATCTTTAGTTGTCATTATAATAATTCATAAAACAAACAAATCTTTGAGGCCATTGGAGCATTGGAATTAATGGAGATTACATAAGATTATGTAACTACAGGCGAATCTAGATTCCAAAAGTGCAAAACAAAAATGGTGAACATGCAACCATGATATTTAACTAAGCAAAAAAGGGGAGTCGATCGGGAAAACTAGTTACGTTTCATCTGCTAGAGAACATACAGCTTTCACTGAGGACATACAGGCTGGATTATTACAGCCAATCCCAAAGTATTGCCAACTGTGGTTTTTAATAGGAAGGCAAGTGCACAGTTAGGAGAGCACAAAGTGGTAATTATGCACTTTGAAAAGCAATGTGGTAACAATATTTAAACTGACACATATAATACATGAATGAAACATAATCTGTTTGTCCCCTCTCTGCTAGGAAATCAAGACTGAAGCCATTTTTTTTTATTTTAAAGCTGCATTAATGTGGTGAATATTTTCATTCACCAACTTAAAATGGCTGCAGCGTGAAGATGTGTGCTGCAGAACCAATAAGAAAGTCTGTGAGTATGGCTTCTCCATTGGCTAGCCAGCTCACCTCATCCCCCTTCTAATACTTCCCCAGTTGTCAGCTGGGTGTGTGAGAATAACCACAGAGCCCAAGGAAAAATGGATGTATGGCTCTGAGGGAGGGGTAGAGCTATAAATTATATATGCTAATTATTATTAAACAATTATATGTGGAAATACAGCATTAAATACCTTCCCCAACTCTAGTACAACTGTGATGATTGTTTGTCTGAGACACCACAATATTGATTTTGCAGCCAAATGCAAAAAAACTATTTTGCTTTGCAGGAGATGAACTTGAACAATGGCCCTATTTGGGAGGTGTCCCCAGCCTAGCAGGTGCCCACAAATCTTTTTGTGAGCAATCTAATATTTGTACAATTCTTAGAAAGAACTAATTTAGTCAGAACTGTAGCTCTGCTTCCAGTTCTCCTTTAAAAATGTGGTGTACAATTTGAGCATCAGGACCCCAAGTGTGATCCATAAACAAGTGTTATACTCCCCTCCTTGACAGAAAAGCTAGAAAATGAATGCACGATGCATGCATGCAACAAGTGTGTGCAGGACACAAGCATGTACACAAACTACTAGTTTCAGAACTACTGCTTTGTACACAAATACCATATCATCTCTCTATTACGTGGCTGTTTAATGTATTGATATTCCAAATATATATATATATTAATCATAAATAAAGGATAAAATGTATAAACAAATTTGTTTCATAGATATAGAATAGTCGAAAACAAATCAATAATCAGAAGACTGTAAAGTATTATATATCTACCATCCATAATTTATTAACGTATATAATATCACAGCCAATGAGAGTAGCTGTGAGTTATGCATGTGAATTTGTAGTAGCGAGTGAGATGTCCAGACACAATATTCTGTTTCAGCATCCACAAGAACACATTTTTTATGTCCAGTTTTTTAATCTTTTTCATTATGGATATTCTCCAAAAACATTTTCTTGGCATTCTGGAAGTGTTTAGAGCATTTAGCAAGTTCCTAGAAAACAGCTGAGCCTACCTACATTCCAAAAAAGAAGGTTTAATATACTTTCTAATCAGGCAGATTTTACTACAGTGGCAGCAAATTACTAAAGAAATCCAATAAACCTGGATTATACCGCAGGACACTAACCTCCTGTAGAATATGTCCTTTAAAATATGCTAACTGAACATTTTCCTTTGGCAATTTTCCCACATGTTAAAATAGACTCACTAACACTTGCTCTCGTATTGTGGTATTTCATTGTGCTGTCTGAGACAGCATATGCTGTTTAAAAAGCCACTGTACATTTATTTAATGAATTCTTTTATGATTCCCATTACACACAGAAAATTACTTGTTTGTTCATCCTTTGAAAGGTATATGGCACTGTGAATTTTTTTATCCTATTTAATTAAGGAAAATCGATGAGGATGAGACATAGTCATGGATCCTTCTGAATAGGAAGATCTAAGGGTGATTACATGCCAAAACCAGTTCATATAATATTAATTTACAGCTCTCTGTTGTGTCTCTTCACAGCATCTAAGCACAGACATCTTTTCATCTCAAACGCTCAATTAATATTCCACATTGATGTGAGTTCATTCATTTATTTTACCTACACATTATTGTATCAAACTACTGGAAAAAAGCATGCTAGACTCTTAAGTGTATTCTACTGTTACATTGTCAATGTAAGTAACATTGACTTCACACTATCACTAATATTCTTTTCTATGCCAAATGCTTCACTCACCATCCATGACAATAAAATGCATAATAAAGACAAAGGAGAAGCATGAGAAATAGAAGAAAACAGAGGGATGCAGAGATGGCAATAGTACAACCGACATGGGCTCAATACATGGGATCATACAAATGTGAGAACTGTCCCTGCAGGACAGATGCTAACTACATTAACCATGTAAAGCCCTGTGCGAGTATCTACAGACCTGAATAATATTTGGAAATACTGGAGGCTGTAATGTAGTGTTATTTGTAGCAAGTTATTATTTAAATATGTTTATTGCTGTTTTGTGCTACCATTTTGTTGAATAAACTTGTTTATTTTATTTCGGATATTTGCCTGGGTGATTTTGAACCTTGGGTAGGTACCGGGGAGGCCAGCAGTGTGACCCAGAAGGTTACGTTAGACCCGCTATCCTCATATTTGTGAGGAGTTTGTATGTTCTCCCCGTGTTTGTGTGGGTTTCCTCCGGGTGCTACGGTTTCCTCCCACACTCCAAATACATACTGGTAGGTTAAGTGGCTGCTAACAAATTGACCCGACTCTGTGTCGGTCTGTCTGTGTCTGTGTGTGTTTGGGAATTTAGACTGTAAGCCCCAATGGGGCAGGTACTGATGTGAATGAGTTCTCTGTACAGCGCTGCGGAATTAGTGGCGCTATATAAATGAATGGTAATAAATAATAAAATAATAATAATGTAACAAACTTTAAATAATTTAAAAAAATGTTTCTTTGTGCAAACTGCAAAGCTGTTTTATGTATAACTAAAAGCACAACCTGTTACTGTACAAAGGAGTCCCAACTTGGCACCGACGTAGAGTAATTCTCACAGCAAGTAAGTATGCATGTAACTTTGAATGAACATTTCCTAATTCAAAAGTTAATTACAATCTGTGCGTGCATAATGATCAGCATGTGTTTTGGAATATTTTGCTGTTTGCCTTTTCGTTATTTGCTCTTATATTTGTATCTTCCATTTCCTTTGCTGGCAACACTTCCATAGCTAAACTTATCCTAATCATTCAAGTAGCTGGGATTGGCGTGCACTGAATGGGGCAGCTGACTGGAATGGCCACAGCTGCTGTCTATCTGCCAAATACAGGTAACACTACCAGAGCTGTGAGTGTGAGCACAGACGGTCTGAGAGAGCTGTTTCCTGCAGGCTGCCAGATAAAAGCGGGTAACGGTAGGGATCTCAGGTGGGGACACCCATTGAAGGCTTACATGTGATGGAGGAAAGAGCAAGCTTGTCTAAAACTGGAAAAAATGGACATTATCACTATAATTAGCCTTCACATTTTAATTACCAAAAATGTAGATCTACTACAGTCAGGGCCATCTTTTCCATTGGGCATGATGGGCAGCTGCCCGGGGGCCCCACGGGCAAGGGGGCCCCATAGGCATGGCTCTTAATGAGAATAAATAATCCTGCGAAAGAAAAAAGCCTGCAAAAAAACCTACAAGGGTCACTGAGCAAGTACATCTATCTATCTCTATATATCTATATCTGTATCTGTATACATCTATATATCTATATCTAGGGGCCCTGGTGCACTGCTTTGCCCGGGGGCCCATAATGTTGTTAAGATGGCCCTGACTACAGTAGTGATGGAAAAGAGGTGGCCCTAGCAGAGCCGTGACTTAGAATTCTAGTGCCTGGGGCGAGAAAGACAAATGCCGCCCCCCAGCCCTCAATTTTAACCAAATAAACCTAAAATATTCCTAAACTGCGCCCCCCCTTCCGCGTTGCGCCCTGGGCAGTCGCCCCTATCGCACAGCCCTAGATACGGCCCTGGGCCCTAGGACTGCATGCGGCCCTCCAGGCCGTTACCAGCTCCTTTGTGATATCAGATTTGATTTATCTTACAATAAAATTCCTGCTAGTTATTACAGACAGGTGTCTCTGTCTTTGATTAAGTGGTGTATTTAGGACCCAAAACAATAGTTCACCATTATCAATAATTCTGTTTCAACGGTTTTAACATAAAAAAAAAAGGGATGAAGCTTCAGACCTATTTATGAAAAAGTTATGCTGGGACAGCACATCCGAAGAGACTGTCTCGACAATGAGCCAGAGTTTTCATTGTACATGCGAGGCCGCAAGTCAGCTTTAGTTAGAGGAGGCGCCTGCTGGTATTAATCGGAAGATTCATCGAGGCTAGAACTGCTACCGCCATCTCCCGGGACAGCATATTTTTCAAAGTAGTACATTGTGACAGATAATATTTATGCAACTCAGGATTGGCAATAGCAGTCATGTACAAGTTATATTAGTGTTAGCAATATGAATATGTTTTCTAGGTAAAAGTTGTGTGTGCACATAGTAGTATCTGTAAATGGATAAAGTTTAGAGCCATTGTTTTGTGAACCCAGTATCCATGCAAGATAAGAAACTCCTAAAGTAAAGCTGGTGGCTTATGTATCACTGACCTACACTGCTATCAAGTGTTGCCATATTGACTAACAACAATGTCCTGCAGGCCCAGCCTTTATTTACTTTGTCCTATGCTCTTCAAATGGTATAATATATGAGTAAAACATGTAAATCTAAATGTCATGAGGCAGCCATATAGAGTATTTCTTGCATGCAAGTGCGCAATGTTACTATAGCAACACACAACAAAATGACATATATCCATTTTAACCTCCCAGATATAGTTTCCATTATTTTAGGTATTCTAACACTATGTGTGAAAGTGGTTAGTTTTCATGTGTGTGTGTGTGTGAGTGTGTGTGTGTGTGTGTGGGGGGGGGGGGGGGGTTGTTATAATAGAAAATACTGTGCTATTGCATTCCTCATTTATACTGTGTTTTGTTATTATATCAACTCGCAATTTGTCACTGTATATTGCAGTGTTTTAACGCATAAGAGATGCAGATAGCCCAATTACACATATTGGGCCTAACTCATCTTCGGGTGTCCTGTTGCACACTGTATCTTGAGTGAAATTGCTCTATGCATGCTTAGAAACAGATCTTATGCCAGTGAACTAAATTGCATGAAATTCATGTCCAAATGCATGTGACACTTCTAACTGCGGAACGGGGACAGGAAGGTGGACACGTAGGCAATGTACGGCATAGTTGCCTACCCTCCCAGAATGTCCGGGAGACTCCCGGGAGAGCAGGGCAACCTCCGGTTTCCTGGCCACTTCATTAGTTATGTGGCGGGGGCTGGGCTTAGGACGCGATTCACGTGTCATCGTGACCCTGCCCCTTGCTGTAATTGGCTAGAAAATGTCAGAGCATGGGGCGGGACAAAATGGCGGGACTCGCTCTGCCCCCACAGGACCACCTCCTCCTAGATCTCCTAGAGACCATCTTTCCAAAGTTGACAAGTATGATGTACAGTAAAGGAGTGATGAGGTCGAGCACATGCATATTAATCTGATTCAAGCTCTGGGCATCTCTTAGGTATGTGTTTTTTAGCTGTATCACTTACATCAACTGCAGGACAGGTGCAAGTGTAGAATGATAGTGATGAATGACATGTATGCTTGTCAGAACATGTGTTTGCAAGTAAGACACTATAAAAATGCATTTTATTTATAGCATCAACATCCTGATTTATGTATTTCATGTAAAAAAAAAAAAAAAAAAGAATTGTGTTCTTTTTAAAAATGTTTATTAATGACTATAGTATTAAGAATTGTTTATTTATTTAATAGTTTTTGTTTGGCGTGTGTTTTGATTGGCCTTGATACGCATGTGTGTATCCTGCAGTCTGTTCGGTCTGTCTGCATACAGGAAGTTAAGTATAGCCAGAGTGTACTTATACCCATATTCAAATGGAAACCTTTCCTGAGATCCGCTTGTACATGCAATTTACATCAATTTATTTTTAAAGCTCAAATTGCATTCCAAAAAGAATCAAGCCCATTGTGTTTTGGCTTAAAAAGTTTGAGTTATGCCCCTAAATGTGATTGAAAGAAAACACTGGAGAAAGCAGAAATTGCCAACATATATCTCCAGATGGACCTAAAACAGCAGAAAATATCCTGCAAGCCAAAGGCTAACATGACATGAGCTGATTTGCAGATCCATAGCGAAAGCTACTGAAGACCCGTACGCTGGTTAAGCCTGCTTGGCCAAAAATATTTATTACAGTGGACCTGTCACCTACACACAGTGGGGGTAGCCAATAATATTCATAACAATATAGCGTATCAATTCACTAGGAATCACCCACCGGCTTACCTGCAGCCAAGAGCTGGACCAAGGTAACAGCTGCAATTCACAGCCCAGAAGGAATCAATCTACACATTTCTATTCAACACTGCAATTATTACATTTAACAAGTTACAAATATCACAACTGCCTTGTAACCCAAGGCGATCACAAACCAGCGACCTGAGTCCAGAATGCAACCCTCCTATTCAATCAGCTTCACCCATGTACTAAATGGTGCTGGTTTACTGCAGAACCTCCTCCCACAGTTTTAATATCATCAATTAAACAAAAAAAAGTCACCACCTAAAAGCCGCCACTCACTCAGGTGAACGTTTTGTATATAGCCCTTGGAAATAAACCAGACGTGAATGTTAGTTAGTCTAGTGTAAGTTCTACTAAGAAAAGCAAAGGTTCTAGTACATACTTGCCAACTTTTCCTCATTGGCTTCAGGGAGATCCCGGGGGAGGTGGGCGTGCGGGGGCGAGGCTTGACAAATCGCATCATTTCGGCCCCACCCCCTAAACGATTGTCACAATTTTGTCCAATTACAGATATGTTAGAAATACCTCGGCGCTGTGAAAATAAGTATAATCTGATATTTATTGTAAACAATAAAAGATAATAGTTCTGACCAGAACAATATAACAAAATTCCAATACGTTCAACACAGTGAACACGGTAATGACATAAAATCACAATGGTAACAATCTCATAAATAAGCAAGCTTCACGAGTGGCAGGTAATATAGCAATTGTCCACCTGCAATGAAGCAATGGCTGATACAAACAACTGGGTAAAGTGAGGGTTAGAAAATAATCCACCCATTATAAACCCTGTGTATTATTATTATTATTAATTTTTATTTATAAGGCGCCACTAGGTGTCCGTGGCGCCGTACAGGGACATACAGAAACGCGATACAGGGTGAGACAGCACGGTACAGTTAACAAAAAGCACAGTAACTCAGAAGCTCAAAGTACAGCTAGATGAAAGGTGAGAGCCCCCAGCGGTGAAGCTAGAGGGGCAGAAGGGCAGGAGGACCTCACGGAGGAGACAAGGAGCTGGAGAGCAGAGTTAAGGTGGTGGAGAACAGGAGGAGAGGACGCCCTGCTCAAAGGAGCGTACAATCTAAGGGGGGGGTAGGACGGACAGAGACACAAGGGTGGGAGGAGGAAAGGGGGAGAACGCAGAGAGGGAGAGGGGTGAGAGGAAAATTAAGAGGAGGGAGGCAGGAGGAGGGCAGGATAGGGAGGGCGGTAGGTGGGAGGCTGGAAGGAGGTCGGTGTAGTAATTTGAGATATATCCATTCATAAACGTGGCAGATTTTTCCACAGTAAGTAGGTATAATGTCAATAAATGTCCGTATCAGCGAGCAGTGCAGTTTTAGAACTTCACAGATGTAAAGGAGTCTGTAAACTTACAGTTGCGGAGGGACGATCACCTTCCGATGCTTCCTCTTAGCATAAAGTCCACTTCGATTTGCGTATGATGGGAGAGAGTGGTAGTTTTCTGAATTCCTTTCATGTGCTGATACGGACATTTATTGACATTATACCCACTTATTGTGGAAAAATCCGCCACGTATATGAATGGATATATCGAAGTGGACTTTATGCTAAGAGTAAGCAAGTTGTTTGCAGGTGGACAATTGCTATATTACCTGCCACTCGTGAAGCTTGCTTATTTATGAGATTGTTACCATTGTGATTTTATGTCATTACCGTGTTCACTGTGTTGAACTTATTGGAATTTTGTTATATTGTTCTGGCCAGAACTATTATCTTTTGTTGTTTACAATAAATATCAGATTATACTTATTTTCACAGCGCCGAGGTATTTCTAACATCTGTATTTATATAGGGATAGGGGTTCCCTATTTTTCCTCTGGCAGCTTCACACACCTCAGACGTGCTGCACCAAATCTAAATTTTATTTGTCCAATTACAGCAGGGGACGGAGCTAAGAAGACCCAATATTTGCGTCATTAAGCCCAGCCCCCCGCCACTTATCTATTGCGGGGGCGAGAACCGGGAGGTTGCCCTGCTCTCCCTGGAGCCCGGAAGGTCTCCCAGAAATGCGGGAGTCTCCCGGACATTCCAGGAGAGTAGGCAACTATGCGTTAAAGAAAAGCAGCTAATGAATCTCTAGAGACTGAAACGTCTTTTACATTTCTGTCTCCATTACTGAAGTCACGTTGTCTTACCTGTCAGTCTTTGATTAAATCTTGGTGTCCATGAAAATGGCCACCTCCATAAGCATCAATACATGGAGATATTGGACAATTTTTGAACTGTGTCATCATGCCATAGATGGCGAAGCCAACCACATCTTGTACTGGCTTAGCATCACGGAAAATGCCAGACCCTTCAGGGAGTGAGGGAGATCACTCCTATTTCAGGGAGTCTCCCTGACATTCAGGAAGAGTTGGCAAGTATGTTCTAGTTGGCTATGATAAGTTACAGCCAGGGGCAGGCTGGGCTGGGGGGCAGGACCGGCCTCATAGAGGACTACCATGGGCTGGGTCACTGAGGCACCTGCTTTTTTTTTCCTCCTTTAAAATAGGCTGCTGAGTGGAGTCTTGCCCACCGGGCTAAAATTTGCCAGCCCTTCCCTGGTTACAGCACATATGTGGTAATTATACCATGTTATTAAATTGTATTTGAGATAAAAATTACTCTTTTTAAAGAATCTGTACTTAGATTCCACATTGCTGATTTTCTACTTTGTAATTGATCCCCAAAGGCACAGAGGAAAAGGTATTTAATCCTGCTATGTGATGTTGTGCATCTGTTTTGCACAGTTGTGCCTCTTTGTACTGACTTCGCATGCATATTACAGTGGCAATATGGTGTAAATTGCAAAAGAAACAAGTGTTGATCATTGCAATGGTACAGATGGCCAAAGATTAGAGAATCAGAGCTTTCCTTGAAGCACTTAGGATGGCTGTAGAAATGTGCCTTATTCCTCACACAAATGCAGAAACAAGATTTTGAAATTTGTTGACTAAGAAAAAAAAACTACAATATGTGAGGATTTTACACATAAAGCCAAATATTATCAAATCATAATAATTATCTTGCTCGCCTATATTCAGTTTGCTTAGTCAACAAATATTACAAATGCGACCATGACCCAAAAATGTAATGGAATTTAGATAAGTGTAAACAGCAGCGTTATCACTGTTTGTTCAGGTAGTGTTCATTCAGAGATAAACCATGTGTTTAGGCTCTGATGAAAAGAATCATGAGTGTATATTTGAATTCCTTTAAGCCTGCAGGATATGGGGAAAAAGAAGAGTATTTGTATGGTACTTGACAACAAAAGTGAAATGTTTAATAAATGATGCAGTTACTGCAGTTCCACAACTGCCATGGAAACAAAACAGAGAACAATCATTTTCATACTGTATGGTTGTACGACTACTACTAATCAATTGAAACATCTAAACACAAAGAGTAGGTTTGCAATACAGAGAAGGATAATGGCTGTTGATACACATATAAGAAGTGTACAAATCCCTGGTGATCCTAAAGAGCTATCCAGCTTCCTGAATTCATTTACTGAGGTATCAAATGTTTGACATATGCCGCTTCATAAGGAATTCTTGTCTGTAGCACTTCCTGTAAAAGAAATTCTAGCTTACAGTCAGATCTCCCTGTACAAAGTACAGTAACCGGCTGACAGGGAACTGAGTGTATTGAGTTTTTACAACTTGTTTTTTTGTGCAGTGCTACAATCAGATACCTATATGTCGTTCCATTACAATGACAAATGAACAAATGCCTGCAGCAATCTAGCATTCCATTGCCTGTTATATAAGATGCAGTGACGCATGCAAGCACCTAGGCATATATTAATAGTAACACTTAGGAATTTGTGTCCATAGTCTGTGGATTTTAGTACCTTGAATACCGAAAAAAATCAGGGCAGTTTCAGTTTTGGAGGTGATCAAAGATGTCAATAATCTTGGGCCCAAGGGCATAACAATGGGGGATGCAGGTTCTCAGGGGCACAGAGGTGAGGGGGCTCAACAAAGCTGGGTCGCTAAATGCCCCACTCCACCCCAGAGGCCTTTTCAGAGAAGAGCAGGGGGCCTGGGTTGTGACCACGGGATCACCGAGCCCCATAGAAGGTTTGGGTAGAGACCTAGTGATCAGGCCCAGACTGGGCACAAACCTTCTTGGGCACCACAAGCAGTTTTGATTTTTTTCATTTTTAGGGGAGATTCATTACGGTAGGAATCTCCGCTCATTTTCAAGGTGCGACGAAAAATGAGTGGAGATTCCAGCCAAGACATCGGCTGCAATTGTCTACTGCTTGCCCTTGATATCCTGCATGATATCCTCCATTTTGATGCAGATGGGATAAAACAACCTGTAGCGAATCTAAACATTACAATATTAACAGCACTGTAGTCTAATGAAGGCGATGAGCGTGTTTATCTTGGGAGTCAGTGACCTGTTCATTTCTGTGAATCTGTTAGTGATGGAAAGGCTGGAGCATGGTCTCAGGATGGAAACTGTATACTGAACTTTAAGATAGTTGATGGAGCAGAGATCTCTAACAGCACAGAGTAGTGTTGTGAGGCACCTATCCAACTGGTGCAGGAAATCTGTGTTGTCAAGTACAGCTCTATGTGAAATAAAGCTCATAGCCCACATCCAAATTGCATTTTGTTTTTACTCTTATTAAGTCTGCACATCCATTTCTATTTTTTTTCACTTGCTCCAGCCATTTTGGATAGCCTGGAGCTGTAATTTGCCTGCTGTACTTCAGTTCAATAAATTCTGATTGGTGTTGAAGTTAATTGAGGGAATGCAGGCGCTGCTGTAATTGGCTGCATTTCTTTGCTGGGAGGTAGCATTAGGTCACGGGGTTGTATGGATAGTCTATGGATGGACATGGTGGGCCATGTATAACAGACATCAGAATGGTGTTGCCACAAAGGGCTGTGCATTATATAATGGGCATCACGGAGGGACTGTGTATTGGATAAAGAACATCAGAGTATATTGTATAATGGATATCAGACATCTTTGTAATAGCACAATCTGTAACTGCATACGAAATAGCACAAACCATGTAAGTGTATTTATGTATTGCTGATTGTGCTGTAATATTTTCTACTTTGGAAAATTATTAAAATTATTGGTCAGCCTCTATTCATCAGACATGACATTTGGTAGAATTACAATTGCTTTATCTAGCAATATGTTGAGCTAATTTCTCATGCTGGTTTTTGTGATGTATAGTGTGACAAAATAATGACTGAAAAATGTAAGTATTTTGTGTCTCAGTGGGTGGTGCACAGATCTGACACTTTTGTGAGTGCTGCCATATAAAACCTGATGTTTTGGAATGGCAGGTTTTTTTAATGCCCAGTACAACAGCATCATCCCCTCCTGTACCATGCCCACCATATACTGCCGTTTGCCAAGATCAATGCCACAAGTCTGAATCAAGATAAAGTCCTGTGCTCAGTGTGACAGCTTCACACACACACACACACACACACACACACACACACACACACACACACACACACACACACCAATCCCATTTCTACCTTGCCATATCTTACTATATGATGCTCACATGTTCTGTGCTCACTATACACAGTGTCCATCCTCATGCCCACTAGTTTTTTGTGTTCAACCTCATATTCACTAGTGACATGCCTGCCATACATATATATGTGACCAGCCTCCTGCTCACCAGACCCATCCTTTCATATAGCTTTACCCAACCTCATGACCATTCAGCTCTCCTACTTGTTTTTTCCACTTTTGGTTAGCTGGGCACCCAGCTAGTGTGCAAAGCCAATGGAGAGGAAGCACTATATGGCACCATTCATCCAAAGAAATCACAAGTGGTTTCAAACAAACAAGCCACTGTGATTTTCTGTAAAGAAGCCTCCACATTTTACCCACACATTAATACATTTGAAACTGCTTGTTGCCATGTCAGGAGAAATGAAGGAGGAGTGGTCATGCAGACTGCTTACCCAGTTTCAGTGCCCTGTGGGCCACTATGGGCTGTATGTGGCTCACAGCAGTTGATCGTGAGTGCTGTAGACAAACCAAAGACACTGCCTCCTACATATAAGTCCTGAGACACAGCAAACGAATACTGATATACCTTAGATACAGCAAATGGAAAGAGTACTGCACAATGCTTCTGTATCATTAAACAGAATTCCATTGCAAGTCAAAAGCTGAACACCCTTATTCAATACATCCACAAACTGACAACTGTAAAATAAAAAATTTATTAAATGATGTTTTGCTTATGTAAGGATTAGACAAGGATGGACAAAATAAAGCAGAATTCATGAGCCAATCAGTCAAATCTAGGAGCCAGCAGGATCTTTTTAAAAAAAGGTCCCTAATTGACTTACATATATTTTAAAGGCTGTGTATTAATGAGCTGAATAATATACCTAAAATAATGTTTGTAATATGCAGGGATGTGGTATTTTACAGAGCGACAGGTAAATGCCAGGTTAACACTGAACAATGTGTTTTGTCTTCATTCGTAACATCTGAATATCTGAAAATGTCAATCCTGGGATTTAGTGGTCCTTTAAGGAGCTATGGAAGATTTACGTCCTTTAACATCAAGAGAAATTATTCGCAAAAGTTAGGTGCTGTTATGGACTAATTATATATATATATATATATATATATATATATATATATATATATATATACACATAATTGTGGTCATGATTGCTCCCAAAGACATGAGTTGCTTGTAACATGGAAATCACTGGATGTAAGTAGGCCATGGTTTAATGGATACTGATATCCACTTTTGAGATCCACTTTGTGCCACCACTGTGAGTCTTTATCCAGATATGAATAATGTTACAGACTATAGTTTCTTGCACCTCCCTCAGATACTGAAATATTTCAGCATTTTTTGACAAGAACAACCAGTTGGGGTAATTCTAAGCGCATAATATATTTATATTGTAAACCAGATACATCAAAACTCATAACCCCAATATGAGAAAATCGCTATATATTTGCTAATCAGTGAAACCAGTCACATAAAATGTCATCCACAGATACCAGTTGCATACAGAAGATAGAGAGATAAAGTATGTTCCTATAATTTTTGTTGCCTATAATATATTGTATTCTTTTTGCATATATCCTCTTCATAGGAAACATATCTGTCTTTTCATTCTGTTCCTATATATTT
The DNA here is from genome assembly GCF_038048845.1 of Mixophyes fleayi. Taxonomy (NCBI): domain Eukaryota; kingdom Metazoa; phylum Chordata; class Amphibia; order Anura; family Limnodynastidae; genus Mixophyes; species Mixophyes fleayi. The sequence continues at coordinate 152,791,735 of NC_134402.1, forward strand.
GATGCTGTTAATAAAATGCTGTCCAACCCCCCCTCCCTCAAGAAAAGCCTGCATTACTAAAATGAAATACAATGAAAAGTTAACATAATTAGTATGGAAAACACATTGATAAATGGTCCCACAGTACTGCGGATATAGGGGCTCATGTATAGTTGAACGCAAATTGCGTATCTGGCGAATAATATGCTTTTTTACATTTGAGCACACACCAGTATTTCCATAAAAATGGCTTTGTGCGCTTGCCCTCAAGTAAAAAAAAATGTATTAAATGCCAAAAATGCAATTTGCGTTCAACTTGACATAAGCCCCACAGTGCTCCCTCTTTATATCAGACAACTCAAAACTGCCATTACAGAAGGGTGACGTTATAATCAGGGTGATTCATATTGTTGTGAATACACTATAAAGTAATTTTCTACTGAACACACACCTGCTGGTAAGTGAATATGGAAATATAAACCGGATACACTAAATAACATTTTGGTGCTAATTTCCTATTTCCCCTGCTAAAAACAACAAAAAACTAAAACTGTGGTCTTGAAATTTGATCTTTACTTTTCTTTCTTTATATATATTGGATCAACAATATATTAAGAATCAAAGCAAAATGTCATATCACGTTTACTGAAAAATGTTGAAACATGATCTTCTAGTCTGAAATTTGGTGCAAATGTTTTAGGGTTTCAATTGTCCTCTTTGTAATACTACAATGGGCACTTGGACAATTATTTCACCTGTTTATGCATTAACACAATGTTTTAGAATTATGAGCTGGTTTCCTGCTGCTGGTTTCTATTGGTCATTTCAGAATAAACTGCAGCCAATATTATTATTATTATTATTATCATTTATTTGTTGGGCGCCACAAGGTTTCCGCAGCGCCGTACACAGTACAAACAGTAGTACAAAACAGGGTGACAAAGTACAGAACAATAAACACAAAGGGGCATATTTAATAAAGCACAATAGTGCTTTTAACGGGTCATTAAGGTGTCCTCCTGTCCTCCGCAAATTTATTAAGGGTGCATCGCAGCAGATATCATGGATATCTGCTGCTTTGCATTCCTCTTCGTTGAAGCTGGCGTACATCATCGGAATTGAAGAAATCTAATGCTGGAGCTGGACAGCGCATGTGTGGAGGGATCACATGATCCCTCCCTGTCACTCAGCGCGCTCTCTCTGCAACTATCGTTGCAGAGACAGAGAGGGGATCTGTGTGCGCATGTCCAGTTCTTGGAACTGGACATGCGCAATTGAAGAGTGAAGAGAAGACCCGGAGACAGCGCTTCCGAAGAGGGGAGTAAGTATGATTTTTTTTATCACTGAAACAGCAGTTTTTCGGAACTGCTGTTTCTGTGCAAGGCTGTACATAAATGTGAGAAATAGTTCAATCCTTATCATTGCGATAAGGATTGAAAACTACTTTTCACTTTATGTGAATATTGATAAATGTGCCCCAAAGTACCAAAGCTTCAGGAACTCCAGGAAGTCATATGGAGTAAAGACAGAGCGGAAGAATCGGTATGGAGAACGGAGGGGAGGGGGGCCCTGCTCATAAGAGCTTATATCCTAAGGGAGGGTGAAACGAAAACAGGCACAAAAGGGAGCCAGTGAAGCAGGGGGGAGAGAAGAGATGGGCCAGGGGAGAGAGGGAGAATGAGAAGAGTGGATGAGGCGTTAGGTGATTCAATATTCAATATTGATCAATGTGATAGTATTACCATCAAAACAGTGTGTATATACTAATCTTATATACATATAATATATATACAAATATATATACACATATATATATATATATATATATATATATATATACATATATATATATTAGTGAATGAGTAGAGAAGAGGTATATTGTATATCATAAAGAAGCATTATACACTAAGGGTCATGTTCAATTCTGATCCCAATCCGCAGGATCGTGCCCGAACGGGCCGCGAACCTAATCCGCGGTACCGCAATAACGTGGATTTTCGTTCGCAGCCCGTAGGTACCGTATTACCGGCAGTAGTGCGCATTTTCCGCGGTAACGGGCGTTACCGCGGATCGGGATCGGAATTGAATATGCCCCTAAAAGTAAGATACAACATATAAAAATTTGACACAAATTACACATTACCTTTTATGTAAATGCATTATATGAATCATTATCTGAATAAACACAAATGAGTACTCTATATCATTTTATTTTATTTTAGAAATCATGCTTCCACAGTACCTTCTACCTTACTAAAAGTGGGTCAGACAACATCACCAAGTCACTGACTAAGCCACCAGTGTTAATGATATACTGTAGGCTATCCTTAAAGTCAGACTGCTTACAGCCACAAAGAAGATGACACACAGACAAAATAAATAGATTTAAAAAACAAAGTTGTGTCATAACAACAATTATAATCATATTGTCAACAAATTATTGGGGGACAATAACAAAAACCCATCAGGATCAATACAATGAACTCATTATGACCCTATAGCTTTTAATTTTATTTAGATTTATTTTCATATTACAAGGTCATGGCAGTGAGGATCACTTCTCAATACACATCCACTTTCATGAAGAGCGCTTATTGTGAAGGAATGACATGGGTATAGAATAACACATAATTCTAAAAGGCACAAGAAACCATCAAAAAATTCCATTAGAACAACAGCACATTAATGAAAGTTTACATTTTGCTTCTGATCCAGATTTTTTTTTTGCCTACATTACATATAGGAAATAGCTGAGTTGACGTGTACATGTATACAGCTTTATGTGTATGGTTAATCAATGACTGTATTCTAGGCTCAAGTACCTACAAACAATGGAGTTTAGCATGAGGGATTTTGGGACTAATGACTAATTGTAGGAGTGAACAATGAAAGTTATTGCTATGCACGTGCTGCATAAAACTACTAGTATTTATATAGTAATTCTTTAATGATATCGTATTGCATAATGGCAATGTGGATTTGTGTTGTCCAACTCTTCACCACATATAAAGTGAATATATTAAGAAGGGTCGGTGACACACAGGTACGGTAGCAAAGATCCTACGAACTGACAGCTCATTGAGTTACTTCTGTCAGATCCCACATCGCTGCTCTTTAAACAAGCAGAACAAAGCAATTTGTTCAGTATAATTCCCTGATTGCCAAAGCGTGCTTCAGTCCATCAAATGGGGAAGCAAGAAATATTTATTGTAACAAAACACCTTTCATGGTTAATTCCTGTTGCAGGGACTGCGGTTTTCTTCGGGATCCCTGCAGCTTCATTCAGCTCACATGCTGCAGTACAGACACAAACACACACTCAGCTGTGATCAGACAGCACATGCATCTATGACAGCACAGGGGAATCGGATTACTGGCACTGCAGATCATGGCATAGCATCAGCTACAATCCACCTGCACACCTGTCTGATGATGATCATCCTGTCCAGGACCACTGACCTCACGTCACCCCAAGCAGACACTTGACACAAATTTCTAGAATATACACAAGGCCTGGAGCATGCAACTGAAACACACCTCAAAGGGAGGTGAGGGTCATTTGCCTCCATAGCAAAAACTCCAATATGTTCCAACAAGTCATATAATAAGTAAAGGAGAGAGGTTAGGGAAATATCTGCATTAGCAATGACAAGCTATCTTACTGTATATGCCAGATCTTGCACAGCTCGCTCTGTTCTCCTTTAAATCCTCTCTGCTTCCTTCTGCTGATGTGCTGTAAAGCGCTTCCTATTGCCACACAGATCCTTGGCAAATCTAGTTGATCATAGTAAAAATCCTCATGCCAGGGGTCTCCATGCCAAGTCCTCCCAGCCTGGTAAGGCAGAGTAGTTGTGAAGTGGACGGATTGGTGGCCTCTCAGGCAGCTGATTGTGAAGGGGAAGAGGAGAGCGGAGGAGGAGCTGAAGGGAGGGCTCAGTCAGTGAGATTAGACACAAGTATGTATGTGTGTGTATATACAGTATGTGAAAGCAGTACTGCCACCTCATAAGCAAAGCAGCTCAGGATCAACCTCTTGCCTGTGTCTCTCCACCTATCCTCCCTTAGTATTACGTTAGATTTGTGTCCAGCCTTCTTCCCTCACAGCTTTATTGAACTGACACACTGTGAGGAATGTAGCTAGAATGAGGAAACATACTAACATGTCAACTGGTCAAATAAGGTATTAGTCAGGACTCATGCGTCTCAGCAGCTATTGATAAGCACAAGGTTTCATGCTGTTTGTTTTTCCAGAAACATATATATTCCAAGATGAAATGTATACAAATGCTCTTTATGGTATATATAGTATTTGCCTTAGCTATTTGGAAAGGCATGGTTACAAATACTTTAAAATCATTTCCAGGGACACTTTGCATCTAAGCAGTATGTACAATGCAATCCACCAGGCTTTGGAGCACTACAATAAACATAATATTTACTGAATTTTGTTAGAATGTACCTTTTGTTTTCACTAAATATTGACTTATTAAAGAATAAGAATAGATAGTGAGAATTGCATCGAATATGCTGAAAAAGAGGAATTCTACTATTCAATAACAATATTCAGTTGGTCAATATTTTAAAATATGGACATTCCCAGGGACAACAATTTCCATGGTTAAGTCTTTATATCTAGGGACTGTCCCTGAACATAAGTGTCAGTTGGTAAATATGCAATAAGTTTATTATTCAGATTAACCCCTGGCATTAAAATAGTTTAAATCAATTTAACATTTTGTTAGAAATTGCTGGATAGCACTGGTGCTCTTCCAGACACCCCTGGAATAATAGTAATTGTAAAAAAATATACATACCAAATATGCCACCCCAGTGATCCCAGCTATTGTGGCACTACAAGTACCAGCAAGTCCTGGGTTTGTGCATGCTAGAGCATGTGGAACTACAACATAAACCTTGCTGCTAACTGGCAAGTTCTTACACAATACTGGCTTCAAATGCTAAGTTGAATTAACAAATTAGCTCCAAACAGTAACTAGTGGAATATGATCAGAGGATATTCTACACAGATGGATGTGTTTCAAGTTCTATTCAAAGCATGTTGATTGTGAAGCAAATTAGACAACACAGTGTTTTAGGGATTATTACCCCACATGATCATTAAAGCGCAATCAAAATCTACCACTGATTCAAAGATTTCAGAGGTGTATATGTTAAAGACAAAGAAAAAAAATAGTTATTAACAAGATTAAAGTGCATCTAATAAGAATGTTAGATACATGTTCCATTTTACATGTGAACTCAGAACTATGAGCTGAACATTATTTGATTAAAGACAATTTCTTTTAGAGATCTGCAAAATGAAATATGTGTGGTCAACTATATTGGTACAATATAGAGGAAATACAGATACTTAATAGATGGTAGAAATAAAAATCTCTCTTCCTCAAATGTGAAGCTAGACAGATTTATAAATTAGACACAATGCTCCTTAGAGGTTTACAATGACATTTTGACTTCAGTTGTTTCTTTCAGATATTTCATTGTATTTTTTTGGTAATATAAGGATGATGATGGGCAACTTTATAAACTTAAAAAGACGCAAGTGCAGCCCTTTAATCTGCAAAATTACCATACATTACCCTTAATATCAATAAATTAAAACAATACATTTAATCACCGAAAGAGACACCACTCTGTAATCACATATTAACAGGCAACGTTAGATAAACAGTATAACAGTCCAGTACCGTCTCCTGGGGTAGATAGTGTTTATAGCAGCCGAGAGATTTTACAAAAGTCCATAGATTTTGTGTCTAGTTAAGTTTTATTCAGTAAGAAAAACAAAATAAAACCCCAAAATAAACACCTTGCTGTCCAGCTCTAACTAAACACTGGTCACTCCCGACTAACAAACTAAGACAAAACAAATATAATTTTTAGCACATTAATTTACAGTCAGATATCAGGCTCTCTCTCATAGATGCTCTGCAGCCCCTGTCCCCAGGCAGTGAGAGACTGACTGAGCTGACTTGAAGCCTTTAACTAGCACCACTGTTACCAGCAGACTGACCGGCCCTGAGGCTAGGTAGTATTTGTTTTTTCCCTGCAGAAAAATGTTTAGTTTGTTCAGATGACTTGATCTTTAAGAAGGCTAAGTCTAAAAGAAACTCATTCATTATCAAATTCAAACGGTACATGAGAACTCTAACGGATACCTGGAAGAAGTCCAGTGAACCACTCCAGTACATTTCCCCTGTTTAGCCAACATACTTCAGTGTGCAAAACTAGGTCTCCATATTATTATTATCATTATTATTATTATTATTATTATTATTATTATTACTAGTATTATTATTATTAACCTTTATTTATAGGATGCCACATGAGGTCCGTGCCTCCATACGGAGGGCAAACAACAAGACACCGCATGGTATAACAATACAATACATTAAACAAATAATACTATAACTCTCAACATGCATACTGGTGTGCAAGGGGTATATTCAGTACAGGCTGAAATCTGTGCCCATTAGCGTGGGTGCAACTAACAGGTTTAGAGCCAGTGAAAGAGCAGCGAAAACAATGGAGAAGTGGAGTCAATGGGCAGAGAGTCCAAGGAGGAGGTGCACAGTGTAGCTGGTGAGCAAACGTTATAGGTAATGAGATCAGGAGGGAGGAGGGCCCTGCTCACTAGAGCTTACAGTCTATAGGGAAAGGGGCACACAAATAGTTGACACCTGAGGGTGAGTCAATGTAAGGGGATCTGAGGGTAAGTAGCAAGAGTAGGAAAGATAAAAGAGAGTGAGGTATAGTACATGGTGAAATGGCTAAGTGGAGACTCTTGATGGAGGGAAGACAATGAGTTCAGTTTTGGCCATGTTAAGTTTGAGAAACCATAGGCACATGAGAGAGGAAGGAAGGGGAGAGATCAGGAGGTGAGTGGTAGAGTCAAGTGTTGTCTGCATAGAGGTAGTACTGGAGGCTGAAGAAACTGATGACTTTGTCCAGGGAGGAGGCGTACAGAGAAAAGAGCAGAGGACCAAGGACAGAACCCTGTGAGACTCTTAATGGTGTGAAGAGTGTGGTGTAGGAGATGGTGAGCTACAGTGTCAAAGACCACATAGAGGTCCAAAAGGATAAACAAGGAGTAGTGGCCACTGGATTTTGCCAAGATACGATTGTTGGTGACTTTGATCAAGGCTGTTTTGTGGAGTGAAGGGGGACCGGAAGCCAGATTAGAGAGGATCAAAGAGGGAATTGTCAGAGAGGAAGCTGCAGAGATGGTTGTAGACAAGTCACTCAAGTATTTTGGAGCCAAAGAGGAGAAGAGAAATGGGGCAGTACTTACAGAGAGAGTTGGGCTCAAGATTGTTTTTTTTAAAGAATGGGTGAGACCATGTTTAAAGGATATAGAGAGGATGCCAGTGGAGAGGGACAGATTGAAGAGGTAAGCAAGGTGATAGCAGGCAGTAGGGGAGAGGGAGCAAAGTAGGTGAGAGGGGATGGGATTCAGGGGCAAGTTGAGGGTGGAGAGGATAATGTAAGAGAATGGACTCCAACACCTTTAGTAAGAGCACAAAAGGTGGTGGCTGGAGGGAGAGAAGGGTGCTGTGGTAGGGGTGACAGAAGAGTGATGGGAGGAAGAGATTTTGTGTCTGATGACCTCAATATCTCCATATCACCAACACTTCTATAAACTCACGCCAAAAAATAATTATCTATAACAGTCTTCAAACTATCCTCCTGGTGAATAATGCAGTGTATCCAAAGCAAGTTAGGTATCTGAGACATGAGCATAGATGTAAATCTCCATTGTACTCCCGCCATGGATGAGCAGCTGTCTTTTGTCACAGATACAATTTTCCTTAGAGGCAAAGCATGGGATTAAAAAAATAATAATCAGGAATTGCCCAAAAATGTCAGACCCTAGGGTACACCCATGTAATCCTATTAAATATAGTTACAGGGCTATGCTAAATGCTTCTGCTGCTTTAATAGTTTTAAACAGGCTGCTTGATAGATCATCTGCAATATCAGTAACCCTTCTACAAACTGTAAGTCTGCTGAGCTGTAGATTGCTTATACGTCTCAGAATGACGTCTTTGCTTTTAAATTGGAATAAAATTTCTGAGGATGCAATAAAGCACATTAAAAAGTTCACCATCTGAGGAGGGCTTTGCATTTTTTGGCAGTAAATAAGTGATACAATAGCTTGCCAATGTCGCTATGTCACTTTAAGACATTGCAGTCTGAAGAGCACATTTTTGTACAGTCAGTCTACTTTAGGCATATTTACCTGGTCAGTCCTTAAAGGAGATCATGAAGGCAACATTGTTCATAGCCTGAATGATGAGTTTCATAATGTCTCTGAACATTAAACCACTTGGGAACAGCCAGCACTTCCTCAAAGATAAGACTGTGGCTTCCCTTTGTTATCAGTTACCTACTTTCCTCAACAACCTTTTTCTTTCTGCTGTAACTGACTTCACTAATTTTGGATTCTTTCCACCAGTTCTTGTTACAATACAGTCCATTTTCTTCAAAGTGCATAAATTAGTATGTAAATATGAGTTGACTTTCCTATACTATTAGAAAAGTGTTTGTGTTGTTGTGTGACCATTTTGTTATTTTATGGTGAACTACAGTAGGTTGGATACGATCACATACACTTTCAAGTGCACACTTTTGAGAAAATGGATTAAAAAACAATTGAAATAATTTGTGTGTAAGAAGGAATCCAACTCACTACACCACAAAGTTGAAAATGCCACACAACTGGATAGCAGTGTCAGTCATTTTCTCGGCTGTGTAAAAGCCAACACACCTAACGCCGACTTGAAAATAGCGAAGTCTATAACAGCGTCAACAACAAAATGTTGTCTCCATGAAAAAATACTGTTGCTTCTCCTGGCCAGACTGAAAATGCCGGTTTTAAAGTGGCAATGTCTGGACCCGCCCCCTTTATAATGTAATCCAGGTGGCGGATCTGCCGATTACCACTTTAAAACCGACATTTTCAGTCTGACCATTAGAAGTGATGTAATTTTTTCATGGAGACATTTGTGAAAGTTGCGTTTTACATGTGCTGCTCATTAAGCCTACCAGAAATACTGCCACTCTGTTTGATGGTAAGTCTACATTTTGTCGTTGTTATAGTCTTCACTATTTTCACTTGGTGTTAGGTGTGTCGGCTTTTACACAGCCAAAATAACCAACCACACCCCTGAATAGCAATATTAATATTAATATTGAAGCTCTGTTATTTATACAGCCCATTACCATTCATGAGTTGCAAAAATACCACTGTAACAGCCCAATAACTACTAATTAACTAATAGCCACCAATTAACTATTAATTACCATGACATCATAAAGTACTTACCTTGTCAGTCAGGATTCAGGTCTTTTCTGTGGAACAAGGAGGGAGATCATATGGTGCAGATCTGTAGTCTTCTGATCTGCACTCTTCCGTACTGCCTAATCTGCACTCCCAAGTCTACCTGTAGTCATCTGATGCAGTAAACTTAATTTCAGCTCTTCAATCAACACAGCAAGAGAACTCACAGCACAGGTATAATTCTGAAAAAAAACTGGAGCCATATTTGAGAGGTTGCAGGGCCGCAGGAGGGCAACGGGTCACCTGTTGCCTACCACTACTCTAAACCAATGTTTCTAAAACCCAGTCCTTGGGACCCCTAGCAGTGCATGATTTCCAGGTGACAAAAGAAAATAATTACACCATCTGTGGATCTTTTACAATGTATTAGCCAGTAATGAATACATCTGTGCTAAAGTAAGGAGATATGGAAAACATGCACTGTAAGAGGTCCTAAAGACCAGGTTAAAGAAACACAGCACGGTGGCTCAGTGGTTAGCACTTCTGCCTCTCAGCACTAGAGTCTTGAGTTCAATTCCTGACCATGCCCTTATCTGTGTGGAGTTTGTATGTTCTCCCTGTGTTTGCATTGGTTTCCTCCGGGTGCTCTGGTTTGCTCCCACACTCCAAAAACATACTAGAAGGTTAATTGGCTCTTATCAAAATTGACCCTAATCTGTCTGTGTGTGTCCGTGTGTGTGTTAGGGAAGATAGAGTGTAAGCTCCAATGGGGCAGGGACTAATGTGAGTACTCTGTACAGCGCTGCGGAATTAGTGGCGCTATATAAATAAATGGTGATGATGATGATGATGATCTAAACTATAGCTTGAAAGACATCCTTGTGGGACACTCCGATTTGATCAGACTGTCCAATTACTTGTGAACATCATATATGAGCAGAGATGTGACTGCACAAAGTACCCTACTATCATTTGCCTAATCAATAGCATGCAATCTGCTGTGTACAGTATGGAGAGATAGCATACAATGTATGCATAGTTAGTGTACAAAAAGTAATGTTTATCATTTGGCTACATAAGTATTTCATCCTACATTATGATTAGAAACAGGAGAATGAGAACATCAATACTTGCTACAAAGTAAAAAAAGAGAACAGATTTTAAAATACAGAAGATTTCTGAAATTTAGTGAAATTATTAGGATGCATTTAGTGTAAATGCTTTTTGGTCCTATAAAATTAATAAGTGAAATACTCCCTAAAATTGTGGCCATTCTCCTCTTTCACATTCCTAGCCATAAACTCCATCTTCCACACTTTCAGCGGGTTGCACTAAACAGCCACATAACATACATTGTTATATATGCCAATGAAACAAATTGTAAATCTAGATACATATAAAATACACATGCTACATACAGCATTGCAATTATTAGATATGCATGCTGCATGCCTATGTGGTAAGATCTAGACCTGTGGCAAGCATATGAGCAAATAACAGTATACCCATGCAGCCAGGGCCATCTTTTCCATTGGGCACGATGGGCAGCTGCCCGGGGGCCCCATGGGCAAGGGGGCCCCATAGGCACGGCTCTTAATGAGAATAAATAATCCTGCAAAAGAAAAAAACCTGCAAAAAAAACCTTAAAGGGTCACTGAGCAAGTACATCTATATATCTCTACTGTATATATCTATATCTATATCTGTATACAGCTATATATCTATATCTATAGCTATATCTAGGGGCCCCGGTGCACTGCTTTGCCAGGGGGCCCATAATGTTGTTAAGATGGCCCTGCATGCAGCATGTATATTTCATTAAGGAGAGCAAAGCATAAAAAAGGAGTAACTTTGCACCTGGGCAAAACCATGTTGCATTGGAGAGGCAGGAAAATTTAAACGGGGGGGGGGACAGATTTATAGTTGGGGTAGGGCCTGCATCCACTTTTTGGGTATGTGCAGAGCAATATCATGGAAGATGAGAAACACCAACTGGCGTGTATCCCACTCTGCATCAACCCCAATGTGCACATGTTCCTTCTACCCAGTAAAAATAAAAACATACTGGAGTTCCCAAAAAATAATTAGCTTTTACACTAACAGAGCTGCCTCAATATGATTGGCCATTGGCATGCAGCGCAATAGTAAAAGACATATATTTGAGCATTCCATAAAATGTTTTTAAACAATGTTGCTTTAGCATAGTTGCTGAATATGTTAGTGGACCATAGGTAAAACTAATAGCGACATAAAATTAGGGGTGGATAAAGAAAGCTAAACAGACATGTACTAGCATTAACATTTGGCAAAAGGTTAGTGACTCCTGTTATCATGCATTTTCACTTTTGGGTTTAGAATGACTGTCCGGTAAACTGAGTGACAAATGAGATGCATGTGACGCCTTTTAACCTTCTGAATCTGCGGAGACTGCTTAATTGAACTATTTTTGACTAAAGGTTAAGACTGTTTTATTTAAGTGTGCAGTGGAGATATTACAAGATTTGGAGACACGCAAAAAAAAAAGTTGTTCAATAGTTGTGAATCTGCATAACTGTATGAAATCACAAGCTCACCTTTTGTTAAATAAAGCTTAGTATATATTTTGATATAAGCAAAGAAAGGACAGTCAAAAGACTTTTACAACCGAGTGATTTCATGCTGACATTTGTGTTTGCTCAATAGTGTGAGACAAGGGTATGTGTCAATGCAGCCCAAAGTCACCAATTCTATTTAATCTGACCTTGTCTGCTTTTCAACAAGATTGGATTTCTTTCAATTGGACAAGGATGGGGATCCCATGAGTCTCAGTTTTCCTTGGACAATGCCAGTTTTAATTGTTAATGTAGCATGATAATTTTCTTCAAATTCAGCCTTTTAATGCACCTGGCTAACAGTGGAAACAGTGGATTCGCAACTGTGAAGAAAAGTTTGCAAGTCCTTTAGAATGATTAGAATTCTGTTTTACTGACTTTAAATGTTATCTAGCCTCCATGTCCTTATAATAGATAAAGTGTTTGTTGTATACACTGATCCAACATTCACTGTCTTTGCTGGAAAAAATATGTGAACTTTTAGGATAATCACTTTGGTTGTCCAGAGTTTGCTCTTAATGACATATATTGGTAGAAGGGAATAATTCACTGAACTAAAAGGTTTTCTGAGGACTTCAGTGTTGTTGAAGATTTGGGGCTTCATCAATCCATGGAGAAATATCATCATCATTGCTACTTTTTCTAAAAGTGCTTGTCCAGCAAAAATTACACCAAGAACAAGGGATACTATCATTTTGGAAGTCACAAAGAACCCTAAAACAAGAGTTAATCAATTTTTAGTCCACAATTGCTTTGTCTCATGCAAGTGTCCTTCAGCTCAGGACCACGGGTAATTGGCCCTATACCACATCATATGTGGTCTCAAACCGAACATATTTGAAATAGATTAGATATTTATCAAATACAGTTGGAAAATGACCGCTATTGGCCTGTGTGTCTTTGACTATACTTATACCACTTTCATACTGCCACCCCAGCAAGATCCCGAGTATATGAACCCGGGATATTGCCGGGAGACTTAGGCTCCCACGGAGAGAAATTCCCGGGTAGACCCTGTTCATACTGAACAGAAGGTCTGCCCGGGTCTCCATGGTAACATCACAAGAGGAGCTCTGATTGGCTCCTCTTGTGATGTGTTTTTTGTTTTTTTTAACTTTATAATTGTGTTTGGTGAAACCCAGGTTGAAAAAACCAGCGTCTAACCATTCATAGTGCAGCTGACAAGGGAATTACCCCACCAAAAGTCCTGGGAATTAGACCTGACACCATTCATACTGTGCCTCGACCCAGGTTGTCTGGACTTGCTCCCGGCAAAAACCCAGGGTTTTGGCGCAGTATGAATGGGGTATGACAAGCCTCATTATCACCTGGCTGGTAATATAATGCTTTGGACACTTCCCACTCAACACTAGCTCCACAAACCTGCTGCTGGAACTACCCACTCACACTCGGATGATTTATTCTGACAGACAAAGAAGGAGGAGAAATCTGGAGGAGGACACACAGGACTGAGAAGAGCAAGTGGTGGTTGATGGACTTATATATGCCCATTCTTCTTTTAATTGTGTTTGACTTGATTTGCCTTTATTTTGAACGAACTTCACTATATTTGTTGTACCTTTTTTCCTCCACAGTGTACAATACATTATTATCCGATGCCTGGACAAGAAATGTCTGTCAATGAGACTTACACATGAGCAACTAAATGCAAGTGTTACTTATATTATTATATGATACTGTATTATTAATGCGGTACATCACTCTCCGTGCTTTGCATCATCTACCCTCTTTCAACATATCACCACTTGGATTAGAAATATGTGACTGGACTGAAAATCACAAACTACCTATCGTGGATATCTTCAACTTAGGACTACAACTATTAGACTTTTATATTTGGGATCTTCTTGATTATTCAAGCAATGACTCAAAAGATCATCTCCTGGTACACACCAGATATCAGCCATTATATTGTATGAGTTCAAGCATTAGCCCAGCCTGTCCCAGATACAGCAATTTGAACAGCTGACCGTTACTGGCGTCACCTTAGTTATGTAGTAATGAATACACCTTTTCTGCCACCACAAAGGATGTATTATGGTATCCTTACATTCATCAAAACCACTTGTTAATGTTTTACACTTAAATCACATGCACATGTAGCATGAGCCTCCCTGGGCTTCGTAGTTCACAATGAAACAGGGAGAATACACTAGATTAAATTTATTAAATCTGAAAAAATGTTTTTAAGGCTTAATTACAAAAATTAATAACAAGACATACAATATGTTACTCACATGAGTTTCAGAAAATAAAATAGGAAATACAATCAGGGTTACTACTTACAAGTTAAGGCCTGATGTGTGGGTGAACACAATTGAGAAACATGAGACATTTCAGTCTTGATAGACCCCTCATGAAAATGCAAAATCTGATGTCTAAAGCAGAAGATTTTAAACCCGTTTTCCACATAGCCCTCACCCCCCACATTTGGAGTTTAGCTGTCAAAGGACAGATTGATCTCCCAAATGTCACAGGGCTTTTCGAAGGGAGCTAGGGATGTCCTGAGATCTGAATATTCACAAGACCTGACTTCCCACCTTTGCTCATTCTGCTTGGTTAGCTAGATGGTTTACAACTTTGGGGTTTCAAACTCCTCCAAGACTCTTATCTATCCTGGGCCTGGCTAGTTTCAAAAGACTAATGACACTTGCATAAGTTCAAACTCATGTCATCTAGCAAAGCACATGTAGAGATTACATTACAAGGTTACATACAATATACATTGTCATACATGAATTCAACTGAAAATAACAATCAGTCATTAGATATACTACATAATCACCACACCCTTGAATACATATTATAGCTAGAGTGTTCCTTAGACCAGCAATCTGTGTCTGTAAACTTCAAAAATGTGCATTGCATTGTTACCTCCATTACCTCTATTATAAGTTTACATGTTACTACAACTGTGATTGTAGTGCTTGAGTGTTATTTTTTTTCCACAAATAATACAGGGACCTAAAATTGTGTTTAGCCTAGGTTATTTTATAGGCACTCCAAACAGGGCCAGGCTGGGCTGGGGAGCAGGGGATCATATGCCGCCTGGACCGGTCCCATAGTGTGCTACCTTTGGCTGGATCACAGAGCCACCTGCATTTTTGTTCCCTTTAAAATGTTCCTAATAGACAGCTGTGTCAAGTCTTACCAACTCTCCCCTGACTCCAAACACAC
Source organism: Mixophyes fleayi (assembly GCF_038048845.1). Taxonomy (NCBI): domain Eukaryota; kingdom Metazoa; phylum Chordata; class Amphibia; order Anura; family Limnodynastidae; genus Mixophyes; species Mixophyes fleayi. The sequence continues at coordinate 152,806,801 of NC_134402.1, forward strand.
AGAAGTTACATGCAGTCCATAACTAGAGCTCTTACTAATTTAGTCCTTGTCTAATGGTTCTCCAACCACTTACCAGGTGTCTCATACACCATTGAAGCCACTTTCTATCAATGCAGGGGTTGAAGTCCCAATAATGTTTGCCAAAATAGAACAATCTCTACTCTGATGCAGACAAAGAGGTTTTTTATGCCACCTGACATCACTACTGGCTGGGAGGAATCTGGTGCTGTATTACACGAATTACAAACTCTAGATTGCAGCAGTACAGTGACAGGCACAGTGAGCTACAGGCTTAGCTAACAATCACTGCATACTTTTATTTGTGTAGATCTGCATCAGGGAATGGCCTAATAACCTGATGCTAGTAATTTAGTTGAGGCTTGTTGGCAGTTTATTGAGTTTGTCTCTGTGAAACAGTTGCTCTGATTTTGTTGGATTACTATATGTGTTTTGACCATTGACTACCCTTCTGACTCGTGACCAAAAGGGCTGTAGATGACTATTCTTCTGACATTTAACCCTTTTGGCTCTGGGTGACTAACTTTCTGGCTCTTAACCCCTTTGGCTCTGGACCAGTACTCCACTGGCTCTGGTCATCTGGACACTTCCATAGACTCAGTTCTACTCTCCTGTATTGAGAAACCATCTTGCTCACTAAAGACTTTGGATTTCAACCTGCTACTGGAATCCACCAACTGAACTCTGCAAAACTTTACAAATTGACTTCATATGTAACATTTGTAACAATATGACCACCTGAAAGGATCTTTGCACATAGACATTCATTTTAACAGCTAAAAAGAAGAGAGACAGAAGCTCTCATATAGGTAATTGTTTCTTAAACAAAGATACAGGAAAGCATGAATTCATATAATTCCTTCCTCCTGTATATAATCAGTCATGAACATATATATGGTAACACAATTTCCTCATTAGCTAATAAAATTAAGGCACAAGTGGCACAATTAAACGTTTAGGGATTTTATATTGTGAGACAATAAACGTCATTGGGTGTATTGTTAAAGACTACATAGAAACCGTTATGAAGATATGTGAAAGGTTTAGCCTGTAAAGTGGAGACTCTGGTAGGACACTTATTATGCCAGGAAAAGTGTACTGTGAGACATCAAATAATGAGTCATATTTTAAAGATTATGTAATAAATCTGTTAAGAAGATATTGGTAATAATGAACGAAGCTGGTGAAATCAACATTCTCACAGGAAAATATGTGTATATTGAAGCGCTGGAATTGTTTAGCTATTCTTTGATTTGTCCCAGACCATATAAAAATGATTTGTGTTATATATCCTGTTGGTAGATGGATTGTAAAGTGTGTGAAGTGGCGAATTGCTTATCATATGTTTGAAAATGAGTGTAATTAAGACTTCTGCACAAGTAGGAAGCAGTTTTAATTAATATTTTATACTGGCAGAAAGCAGTGTGCTCTGGGATTTTGCGTGTTTCTTTTCTAAAAAAAAAAAAAACCTTGCTTTTAGAGCACCTGTTGTTACTAATAAATTTAGTGAGCAATTTTCAGTTTGTGCATTATTCTTTGCGAAGCCTGTATGATATTGGTAGCTGACAGGGAATGTAGATCCTTATAGTGTCTGCTTTTTGAAGGCTTCAGGGTACTTCTTGCTATGTTTGAAGTCAATGAAAATACACATGAATATATGCCGGGGTGGGGGGGGGGGGTTGGAGCTGGCGACGATCAAAGGCATTGGTGGTCAGTGGTCAGCAACAGGCAGCCAATCGCTAGGCTGCCTGTTGCTCTATGGGCACCCACAATACTGTGCATCAGACAGTAGGCAGGAAGTCTACTGATCTGAGGAGCGAGGAGCGACGCTGGTCAGCACAGCTACAGGTAATTGAGGGGGCTGCCATACAAATCTATAGGAAGAGAGGGGGAGGACTGCATGCAAATCACATATTCAGAAAAACAGATTTAAGAGTTTCAAATTTAATTATTGACAGTCTGTGCAGATATAATAAGTTCTTATATTTATTCAAAAGCTAGTAACACGTATTTTAGTGTCAAAACTAATTAGTCACAAGTCTATAAGTTTGTACGTGACTTACTTTAAACAAACTACTCTGGCAATCTATTTTCAAACTTTAAACAACATACTTTCTAATAGTGATTGTATAAGTAACAACAAAAGTAAACAATTTCCATGAAGTGTGTTTTCAAAACATGCACAGCTTCTTTAGGAGATCATTTTGTACTGTGCCCAGGTAAATGTCAAACAATAATTAACAAAGTAAAAGAAAGTGAAAGTTATCTTGCAAACACAGAAACTACAGACTAGATACAGTGAATTCTGCAGAGCAAGTTAAGATTATGGCATGTCTGGATTAAAATGTGACTTGTTTGTTTAATTTAAGATCTCTTAGCTGCTGGCAGTATGCAGTATTTGGCACAAGTAGATGAACAAATTGTTGTGCTTTTGGGGTATTTGTGAGCCAGAAATGTTGACTGCAGCAGTAGAGAACTTGCAGAGCTCTCATGCGGCTGTGGGCTCATTCACATGAGCATAAAAATACAGATTTATGTTACATCTGTGTTATTTAAGTAAACATGGATATGTGTGAATGGAGTAACAAGCTTATTTTATGCTATTTGTGCATTTTTTTTATAAAATGGTAAATGCCCATGTTGAATGCACATGTGAATATTGAGTGAACTCATGCATAAATATAACTAAATATAAATAATAATGTATATATTAAATATAATATAAGATTACTGCATATAAATTCTACATATAAAAAACTTCTATTTAACTGCATACGTATGTGTATATTTTACAATGTGCATATACACACATTAGGCACGAGTGAAAGGACTTTCTAAGTCTAGCAAAAAAATTCTTCTTTTGTTACTATTGTTATTTTGTTTCTGTTTATATGAAATAGTTCACTGCACTTTTAACAATAATTATAATACTACTAGAAATAACACTAGTAATAATACAATAATAATAATAATAATAAATCTTATATTCACCTCCAAAGCTGCTGCCCTTTCCACAGCATGTTAACTGATGCTACTGATCCTGAGATCCCTGCTATCAGATCAGAGGACACGCTGAGCAGTTGCCATTTCCACTGCATGCCTCACTGTAGTGAGCAGTGTAAGAATGTTTCACATTCAAAGGAATCAGAGTATTTCTCTGATAGCTCTGAGGGCATTAAGACATACAGAAATAGTGCTCACTTATTGTTTCCTCTGGGAGGAGAAAGCATAAGATCAGTAGCATCAGCTACCTTCTCTAGTCAGTGTCAAAGCAGTAAGGGTAAATACAAAAATAATAAATTAAACATAAAAACAAACTGAGTTATAATGATGGCTATGTGTATATGTCAGTGTATGTCCATATGCCTGTTTGAGGGAATGTTTATGTGTGTGTGTGTGTGTGTGTTAGTGTATTATGTCTCTATTTTGTGGGTAATTCTTTATTAAAACTTGTGTAACAGAAAAAGTACCTCTACAGTAAATTATAGATACTAGAAGACATCTTGGAGTTCCATGCACTGTATGTAGTTGTGGACTTCCTTGTTGACTATACTATCCTTATGTACAGTAGAGTACGTTATGTATATTTAATTAATACATAGATATATTATTATTATTATCATTTATTTGTTAGGCGCCACAAGATTTCCGCAGCGCCGTACACAGTACAAACAGTAGACTATACAGGGTGAAACAGTACAGAACAATAAACAAAAATACCAATACTTCAGAAACTCCAGGCAGGCTGCTGCAATAAGCACGGAGCAGAAGAACAGATGAGGAGACAGGAGGGAAGAGGGCCCTGCTCATGTGAGCTTACATCCTAAAGGATGGTAGACAGAATCAGGCACAAGGGGAGCCAGAAGAGAGAAGGGAGAGAGAGTAGCGGAGGTGAGGGGTTAAGTAGATGGTTGATAGGCTATGCGGAAGAGGTGAGTTTTTAGTGCACGTTTGAAGCAGCACAAAGTAGGAGAGAGACGGATGGAACGAGGGAGGTCATTCCAGTGAAGGGGGGCTGCACGGGAAAAGTCTTGGATTCTGGAGTGGGAAGAAGTGATAAGAGAGGAGGAGAGGCGGCGGTCATTGGCTGAGCGCAGGGAGCAGGCCGGAGTGTGTATGGAGAGGAGGTTAGAGATGTAGGGGGCAGTAGAGTGGGAGAGAGCCTTGTAAGTGGTAGCGAGGAGCTTGAAGAGGATTCTGTAGGGAAAGGGTAGCCAGTGTAGGGCGAGGCAGAGAGGGGAGGAAGAGGAGGAGCGGCGTGAGAGGAAGATGAGTCTTGCAGCTGCGTTGAGTATAGAGCGGAGAGGAGAGAGGTGGGAGTGGGGGAGGCCAGTGAGGAGAAGGTTGCAATAATCCAGGCGGGAGATGATGAGTGAGTGGATGATAGTTTTGGTGGCATCCTGAGAGAGGAAGGGACGGATGCGGGCGATGTTGCGTAGTTGGAAGCGACAGGACTGGGCAAGGGAATAAATGTGGGGGGCAAAAGAGAGAGAGGAGTCAAGGATGACATCTAGGCAGCGGAGTTGGGTGACAGAGGAGATGGTGTTGTTGACGACAATAGAGAGGTCATGGTGGGATGGGAGTCTGGGCGGAGGAAAGACAATGAGTTCCGTCTTGGAGATATTGATTTTAAGAAAATGCTCGGACATCCAGGAGGAGATGCCGGAGAGGCAGTCAGATACCCGAGAGAGGAGGGTGGAGGAAAGGTCAGGAGAAGAGATGTAGAGTTGAATGTCGTCAGCATAGAGGTGATACTGAAGACCAAAGGAGGAGATGAGAGCGCCAAGTGAGGAAGTATAGAGCAAGAAGAGTAAAGAACCGAGAACAGAGCCCTGCGGGACTCCAACAGGGAGAGGGTGGGGGGAGGAGGAGGAGCCAGACATTGATACAGAGAAGGAGCGGTTAGCAAGGTATGAGGTGAACCAGGCAAGGACAGATCCAGAGAGGCCAAGAGAGAGAAGGGTTTGCAGCAGGAGGGGGTGGTCCACGGTGTCAAAGGCTGCTGAGAGGTCGAGGAGAATAAGTATAGAGAAGTGACCCATGGACTTGGCCGTTAGGAGATCATTAGTAACCTTGGCCAGGGCAGTTTCGGTGGAGTGGAGGGGACGGTAGCCGGATTGGAGAGGGTCAAGGAGGGAATAGTCAGAGAGATGTTTGGCGAGGCGGCTGCAGACAATTCGCTCGAGAAGTTTGGAGGCGAAGGGGAGTAGTGAGATAGGGCGATAGTTAGCAAGAGAGGTGGGGTCGAGATTGGGTTTTTTGAGGATAGGGGTGATAAGAGCGTGTTTAAAAGAGGAGGGGACTATACCAGAGGAGAGTGATAAGTTGAAGAGGTGAGCGAGGTAAGAACAGGCAGTGGGAGAGAGAGAGCGAAGGAGGTGAGAGGGGATGGGGTCGAGAGGACAGGTAGAGGGTGGGGAGGAGAGAATAAGGGAGCGGACTTCTTCACCTGTAGTGGGACAAAAGGAGCACCAGAGTTGGTTGTTGGGGGGAGGTAAAGCAATGAGGGTGGCGGGGGAAGGGGAGGAGGAGGTGTTCAGTGTTCGGTGTTCAGGTATATATGTATAATATATACATACATACCTGCAAACTGAACTGTCTTGTTGGGACAGTCCCAATTATTTTGTCCTGACTGTCTGGATGTGTGTCCTACTCTCTGCCATTTTGCTCATTAAAATGGTTAGCAGGTGTCACGTGCACCTTCCACTAGTGCATGTGTCTTTTCCGGCCCTTTTTTTGGGGAATGGGAGGGGATTGCCAGGTGGCCCAGGGCTTCAGAAGAGCTAGACACACCAGAGGGAGACCTGGCACAGCCACACCCCCATCATGACACAGCCACACCCCCATCATGACACAGTCACAACCCCATCACTACTCAGCCCCACCCCCTTGTGGAGTGTGTACTGATTTGATCCTAAATAATTCAAAGCTATGTTTCTGTACTACACACTATGCTCTCCTGTAATTTTGTGTCAAAATTTTTTTTTTTTTAAAAAAATGACTCAAAAACCATTGTAGCTACAAATCTCATAAAGACACAGTAAAAAATTATGTAACTAACAGAAGTCAAAGTGGATAAAGAAAGGCACACAGGTGGAATGCAATGGCAGGTCCTATGAAATAGTATGTGCGCCATAGTGTAGTATATAAAAATGCAGTATGTATAAAGAGAGCACAGTCTCTGCCCCCAACCTAGATTGGGATAAAGTCCTGACTGAGCAGGACCATCAACCACAATTGGGACTGCCTCACCAGAACCAGGAAAGTTGGCAGGCTGTTTTCCCCCAACCAGTTCCGGCATTAAATTAATAGTATTTACATTCAAGATATAAACCTATTCCCGCCCTAAACAGGCCCGATATTTAATAATTAGTATTCACAGTCAATAAATAGCCCTCTTCCCAAAACTCAGCAACATGTTCAATTAGTAATCCCAAACTCATCCCAGCATTAAATAATCCCAGCACGCACTTTTAATTTAATTTGTATCACCATCAAATAGCCTCCACTAATATATTAATATCTCCCATGTACTAATAAATTATTACCCCCATCACCATTAGATTAAAAGCCCAAGCCCCCACCTACATTACAATTTATTAAACCACCCTCCCCCAAACTTACCTTCTTCCCACTCGTACTTTTTCTGCCTGCACATGTGGGATGGTGTGTATGTCTTGGGGTTCATGCCTTCCCACGTGTGATGAGGTCAGCAGAAGAGAGAAGAGGAAAGGAGGAGAGGGGGGATCTACTCAGTCTGCTGCCACAAACAATGGGCAGCCAGTCAATCAACCCTAGCGCAATGTGGGGGTATCAGGCAGTATGTCCCACCAGGGGTTTCCTAGGTGCCACAGTGGGCCTGTCTGATCCTGGCAGCTAAACCCTGCTTTTATGATCTTTAGAGGGAGGTTTAAAAATGGGTATTTTTTGCTTTCTTGCAGCTGAGTGCATGGGGTCCCTGTGATCAGAGCACAGGATCTGCCACCCACAATGGTCACATGGAATTAGCATTGACAGAAGGTTCAGTCTCAGAAACGAACCAAGTTAACTGTGGAGCTGAGCATGTAAAAAAAATCTGCATCTGTGCCTCTAGAGTCATGTGACCTGGAAGTAGAATTGATAAGATGACCCCCCCTTCCTTCAATAGGGGCGCTGCGCAGACCAGCATCGCCCTGTTATTTATAAGAAATAGTCCAGGCTGTCTCAACTCTAGCAGAAGGAGCCTGCGCTTGTCCTAGTGATGGGAAATCTAGTTCATTTTGGTGATTAGTTCATTCTGATCTAGTTCGCTGAAAAAATTAGTTCAAAAGGTTTGTTAATTTAGTTCATTTAGTTAATTTAGTTCAGTTAGTTCGTTTAGTTCAGATAGTTCATTTATTTCAGTTTGTTCACTGGCTCTGGAACACTGCTGAGAAAACTGATTGGAAACATAGATCTAGTCTATCACACATACAGTAGGCATGTCTACTACTACCTCATTAGATCAGTTATAGTCCTCTTAAAATTAAAAGATATGTTTAATATGTCTGATCATTTTTAATAATTTAAAAATGGCAATCACTTATACAACACACTAGCAGCGACACGTTGAGCTCTGCAAAGTTAATAACATTTTCAATGTTATTTTTTACTTCCATAAAATGCAAATGAGAAATACCCAAATTCAGAGTATTATAAGCTGTCACATTTGTTGCTTTTAAAGTACAGAACAAAAAAAACAGTTGTCAGCGCTTATCCTTGACACTGCATATCTGTTTGCATCTAGCAAAATGAAAACATGAGATATTAGTTCATATTTTGATCAACACATTTAAGCCTGCATCACAGCATCAACGGCACCTCATTATATGCAGGTCCTACACTAAGCTATATGCTTTAAACACCATTAAAAGGCAGTTAAAATCAGATGCTTGTGAGCCACACCCAAATGTGTCTTAAATAGGATTGATGGACAGCTGCTATGACAATAAGGCAATATTTTGAATTAAAACCAGAGAAAAAATAAGCCTGTGCTTGATATATCCCATATTGTATATAACACCAGCTGTGTGGCAATATAAATGCCCAAATGCCCATAAATGTATGCAAAGCAAAAAAAGACAGTTGTTAGCACTTATCTATGTGTATCTAGCAAAATGAAAACTTGAGGTATTAGTTTAAAATACAGTCAGTGGCACACGCAGGGAGGGTTTCTGAGTCTCCAGAAACCCCCCCCCCCTGCGCTAACTCAGTGCCCACCATATCGGCACTGTCCTATACAGCAGCTGCGGCGCTGTCAAAGAAGCGTCCGCGGCGGTGCTGTATTGTATACAGCACCGCCGCGGACGCTTCTTTGGCAGCGCCGCGGCTGCTGTATAGGACAGCGCTGCCAAAACGGAGCTGCTGCGCATTTAAAAGACAGTGTTTAGAAAAAAAACTTCAATTTTCCACTTTATCTCTCGTGAAGGTTTAATACTTTGCCCCTATATATGGTGGAGTAAACATAACTACAGCATATAGCATACAGCACTCAGCTCTGTGTCTTGAGCTGACAGGGAAGGTATCCTGTGACCTGTGAGCTAAATGACTCAAATGAGCCAAATGAACTACATGAACTATTGGGGTATGCATATGCAATGCTTACTACACCGACAACAATGTCATCGACATGAGGATAACACTTGTAGCCGGCAGGTGAGAATTGCGATGTAAGCAAAGTCGGTGTGTGTTAAGCACGTCATTCCCACTGATGACAGTGCCATTGCCGGTTTTAAGGCGGCAATGGCTAGACCCGGTGCCACAAAACCTTATAGAGGCGCTGGGTCTAGCCATTGCCGCCTCAAAACCGACTTTGCTTACATCGCAATTCTCACATGCTGGCTATAAATGTTATTGGAAATGGTCAAGATCTACATTAAGGTATGTAGTTATCTACTCACCATCGAAACCCTCGTCATCGGTATCCTCATGTCGATGACATTGTTGTCAGTGTGGTAGTCATTGGGAAAATGACTACCACCGAACTATTGAACTACTGAGCCAGGCAAATGACTCATGACTATATAGTTCAATGATCAGCTCCACAGAGTCTCACACAACGTCTGATCATAGCAGCGCCACCTTTGGTAGTTTAGAGGTACTGACCTATGAGTATTACATGAGAGAGCTGAATAACAGTGCTGCTGTAGTAGCTCCTAGAAACCCAGTAGCAGATTTAGCACAGGTGAGGACAATAGGGGACGGGGAGTTCAGGGCCCAGTACCAAAGCCGGAATCAAGCCTAATAATTTTATTAGGTTGTTTTTGACTAGGGTACAAATATATTATATTCAATCAGCATCTCCTGCTCGTTTGAGATGAGCCGAGTTTTGGAGTGGCCATTGATAGAACAAACTGTAGCCAATCAGTTCTTTGAAGAATTAACTGCAGCACAGATAATTTCAGCAGATGAGTGTGTCAATCTTGTGGGAGGCAATGACTTGCTTAGCATGTGATTAGGCTAGTGAAGACAAGGCCACATGTAACGGGCAATGTCATGATGTGAGCAAGAAAAAGAAGAAGCTACATACTGAAAGTTAGGTAGTAGAAAGCAGTGTCTTCCAACACCACATAGAAATCTCATGTCACACTGATGAAGGAAGATTTTGGAGTCAAGTGCGTCTCGGTATAAAAGAGTTTATACATCTGAGCCAACGTATTATATATTTAAGTGTTGGTCATTTGTATTTTTGTATTACTATGTACAGCAGTGAGTGGTAATATAATTGCAAAGTGCAATAATAAATCAATAAACGTTTGAGGTATCTATGTAAGCTCCAAAGGGGCAGGGACAGATGTGAATTAGTTCTCTGTACAGCGCTGCGGAATCAGTGGCGCTATAAAAAAAATGGTGAAGAGGATGATGATGATCTATGGCTAGACTTACTGACTGGCAATGGACTTTTGAAAAGAGGTTATATAGATATAACAATACTTGTTGTGCATGTCATATTACTTAAGATTATAATCAATAATACTTTTTTTTTTCGTCAGATAACCAATTAGTTTATTTAACCTTGCTTAATTATGATTCAATACATTATATAACTTTTTAAAATGAATCTCTGGTGAATACATTCATATAAACATTAGCTAAGATTTCGGCATAATGCTGTACAAATAAAGAACCAAGCTCTGGGCCTGCTGGTTTAATATTGAACTGTATAAAACACCATAAACCAAGACAATTAGAATCAATTAACCATTAATTTATGCTTTTAAAAGGATCAAAGGACATATTTTATATCAAAGTGAATCATGGCTAAATTGGCTTTCATGTGTCAGGGTTTTAGAGAGGGAGCAACACTTAAAACTTAAGGTCACAAATGCCAAGAAAAGCTGCCTGGAACATTGCATCCTTTTGGATGAAGCACAGTGACAGGCATCTCATGCAGATCACAAGGCTGGTAACACCCTGGGGCTCCGCTCTCAGCAGACTCCAATTAGACACAGAGGTGCGAAGGACAATGGGGAATACATTCTAGATAGTATAATCTGGTAATGTTCATCCTCTTTCTACAGATATTTGCATTTCATGTGCTAAGGGGCCACTTAAGATTATTTTTTTTGTGTAAAAATATTTCCTTAATTAATAAATAATTAAACATTAATTAAATTACAGATCTTGTAAGGCACATGCTATGTTATCTATCTATCTATCTATCTATCTATCTATCTATCTATCTATCTATCTATCTATCTATCTATCTATCACATCTATCTATCTATCTATCTATTTGAATATATCTATCTATCTAATTCCAACAATTTCAGTAAACTTGACAATTCATTAAAAAGAAAAAAAAAAATCTATGTTAAATCTCATTACTGTCCTTCTCTTTTTGTGTGGCTTATAAAATTCAAATACCAATATAACATCACCTCTGGTAGCTTGGCACTATTTATTTATATCAGCTCATTTCTTTAAAGTTGACATTCAGTTTTTAATAGAGGCAAGTTTCACAGCTTATTTGAGCAGGTCCTTTATAGTTACATAGACTGTTATTTACTGGGAATCAAACGCCATGCAGAATTCGTTTGACCTGAAAATGAAATTCTGAATATTACTTTTTTGTGAGGCAAGTTATTATTTTATACTTTATTTTGACTTTTCAGTAAGGCTATTCAAATGTTTGCTTAGAAAATATCTATAGTAATATGTGAATTATTTTTAAGCACGTTATTATTAAATCCTTTTGATTCCTAAGAAAATTAGTTTCTTTCATGGTAATAATTTAATTTGCGCTCCTGTTGGATTCATAATCTTAAGGTGAAGTATAGTTTAAAAATGTTATTTTATTAATGAGAAGATTTTTTATTCAGTTTACAAAATGTTATCAGAAGGGTTTAACAATGGTAACTCCTGGTGCACTTGTACAGGGTAGTTTGTGCAGTGGACTCCGTCAGCCAATCAGAGTGCACAGTGCAAACAACTTTCTTTCTGGTGTTAACCATTTAGATTGCCAGCAGGAGGCTGTACTGTAGTTGCTAAAGATGGCTCCAAGTACTTTGTGTAAAAAGAGAAGCACAAAGATGCTCAACGAACTGTGTTGAATTTTATAGGGGCCTGCACAAACATAAGTAACCTCTGACCCCCAACTGTAATGAAATCTTAAACCTCGCCATCTTCTGTCGTTCATTGGTCCTTCATCACTATCGATGTGTTATGTAACTACAAGTTCCAGTATATCCTGTTAACCAATTATTGACAGAGAATGTTGAGATTTGTATCAGCTGATAGTCCTAGCTTTGGGTTTATCTAAAAGTCACCAGTTTAGGGGTCTCTATTGAATATATAGAGCAGAATAGGAGTCTATAGTGAATACTAGTTACTACAATTATGCTCTGCTTTGTAGACTTGCCTTCAGAATGGGGTCTGCCATGTACACTTGTTCCCAGAATGGGAATTTTGTATACAGGAAAGTGAAATGGCTACTGGTGTGTATATACACCAACAGAACTGACCAGTCTTTAGTTACTGCTCACAGCACAAAGTCCCACTTATCTTGTTTGCTGCGCAGGGGCGGATTGGGAACTTAACGTGGCCCTGGAAAAAATTATTGAAGTGGCCTCATGTCGGCAGGACCAAAATAACTGTATGTGGGGCCAACACAAAAGTAGGCGGGATTTAGAACTACAGGAATTTGGTTGTAGTAACATTTAGGAAAACCTAGATGTGATGACTTTACACACAGTGGGTCATCTCTGAAGCCATGCAGGGAAAATGTAAAGTATACTATAGGCAGCCCCTCATAGTATAGTATAGTATAGGTAGCCCCCCAATAGTATAGTATAGGTAGCCCCCCTTAGTATAGTATAGTATAGGTAGCCCCCCAATAGTATAGTATAGGTAGCCCCCCTTAGTATAGTATAGTATAGGTAGCCCCCCAATAGTATAGTATAGGTAGCCCCCCTTAGTATAGTATAGTATAGGTAGCCCCCCAATAGTATAGTATAGGTAGCCCCCCTTAGTATAGTATAGTATAGGTTTCCCCCCTTAGTATAGTATAGTATAGGTTGCCCCCCTTAGTATAGTATAGTATAGGTAGCCCCCCTTAGTATAGTATAGTATAGGTAGCTCCCCTTAGTAAAGTATAGGTAGCTCCCCTTAGTATAGTATAGGCAGCCCCCCTTAGAATAGTATAGGCAGCCCCCCTTAGTATAGCATAGTATAGGTAGCCCCCCAATAGTATAGTATAGGTAGCCCCCCTTAGTATAGTATAGTATACCAAGCCCCCCTCACTTACCTTCAGTTGCTCTGAGCAGCGTCTCTTCTCACATCAGGCAGACAGGAAGTGAAGTCAGACTTCCTGTCTGCCGAACAGCACCGTGGGAGCCTAGCAATTGACTGCCTGTTGCTGCCCACTGAACACCAATATTTTAGATTGCTTTCCTGTACGTGCCTCCCCCTGCCGCATCCAAACGCGCCCCCCCCGGGAAAATCTGAGGTGGCCTCCAGGTGGCCTTGTTAGGCCATCGGCCTACAGGGAAACTTCCCTGTAAGGTCTATGGCCAATCCGCCCCTGTTGCTGCGTATATTTCTCAGTTTTTACTTAGTATACAAGGGCATACTAGTTTCTATGTACAGTTGTGACAATAGATACTCATGCTTTATCTTTTTCCTGGGCCCTTTTTTTGTAAAAGGGAGACACGGATAAAACACTGTCGAAATGCTGCAGTCTTTGGGACAATGTATCACTGTGTCTAAACATGTGTGCTGCCTACATGCTATTGTGTAAAGGCATGACACTGACAAAAATACAAGAATGCATGCAGCATTTTCTCATGTGTTGTCAGCACCATGTGAACATATATGGTTTTCTAGCATTTTTAATGCATAACGAGATATGGTCTGGACAGAATACATATGTGAGTAATGTGCTGTTGAAACAATGTAATCTTTATTGATTATTGAATTATTGATGCACATACATGGCCTGTTTCATTACGGAACATAAATGCTGAGGTATGTTGAATTTTACATAAAATTAAACTGCACATGCTCAGAAAAAGACAATATGCCAATGAACGCAAGTGCATCCAATTAATCTTTGAATGCAAAGGACAATTCGCACGACAAGGGTCGTGTGCACATAGTCAATGTACAGTAAGGGTGTGCCAAGGTCAAATGCACGCACAGCTATCTGATTCAAGTTCTCATCTCTCAGGTATGTGATTTTCAGCTGTATCACTTCCATCAGCTACAGGTCAGGTGTAAGTGATAGTGATAACAGTCACATATGCACGCTACAACATGTGTTTGCAATCAAGAGCAATTGTAAAAATGCATTTTATGTACAGCAGACATTAATAACATCCTGATAAATGTATTTCATAAAAATAAAAAAAACTTGTTTTTTCATAATGAAAATATTATTAACAGGTGTTAATTTATTTAACAATATTTTTTTAATCTTTGCGTTCTGGTGGGACTTTATTTATACATATGTATTTTGCAGTGTGTTGTGTCTGCATACGGCAAGTGCTGTTTAGACAGAGCATCCTTATACCTGTATTCAACTACGTTTTTTTAGATCCTCTTCTTGTTGAATACAGGCCCACATTACCTAAACACGTATCATTCACAAGGCAGCAAATAAAACCAAGGCACTAACAAAATCGTGCACATACTATTTTATTGTGTTTTTGTCAGTGCCATCTTGTCCTCTGGTCGTACAATAAACCCTACAACTCATTACCTCTGCTGACATTGAATATTATGTTTCCCTAGGAGTTCAATTCAAGCACCTTTAAACATGCATTGCTGCAATTCTTGTTAAACATTATTTGCATATGTTTGCATTTCTACTTGTATCTCATTGTCCAGTTCTCCCTTGTCTAGTGTTCGGTTTAATGCCTGTTGGTTTAGCAGCACTACTAGACGGTACATTAGCAGTAAAGTAGTAAAGCTCTTTCTCATTAAAACAAATCAATTTTATGCCTGAAATTAAGCAATATGGTACTTCTCACCAGTAATATAAAAGTAACTAATAAATAAAAATAATTTGCCTCTTTAGTGCAGTTGACCGTGTGTAAGAAACAAACACAGAACACAGCTACATCTATTCTCTTGTTATTTGAATGAGGAACAATAATGTAGGAATAGGTAAACACTTGGCAGTATATGTATTAAACACTTTAACTTCCCTTTTTATTAGCAGATGTATAAAACCCCACATATTATATTTGTACCTATTCACATTAATTCTGATTCAATTCACTAATTGATGTTTCTATCAGCAAATAATTGATTTGTTCCGGTTCTCTGTCTGAAATTGGTGGATAGCAACTCGCCTCACCCAGTTTGCAAAATTGTTTTAACCTTCCTGTAACATTAAATATTGTTTTGAGTAGATCCGCAAAACTAGGCAGAGCCCATTCTTAGCAAGGAAGTCCTCATCTGCCTAACTTCTCCACCGCAGGTAGAAACATTGTCACCCTGTCCCACAAACCCATGCACTGTGGCATCATCACCAACCAGGATTTTGCACTGCTTTAAGGGATATCCCAAATGATAACGTTAACATATCAAGAGGTTCTTCTGAAATGTGAAACAATTATGACAAAAATGTTGTACCTATATTTTATATATTAAGGAATTTAGTTTCTACTTGTCGCATAATTAATCAGCCTGATTCACACATTAATTAGTCTATATAAAATCTCTAAAATTCATCTGAATTGTACAATCATCATCACCATTTATTTATATAGCACCACTAATTCCGCAGCGCTGTACAGAGAATTCATTCACATCAGTCCCTGCCCCATTGGAGCTTACACTCTAAATTTCCTAACACACACGCGCAGACAGACAGACTAGGGTCAATTTTGATAGCAGCCAATTAAACTACCAGTATGTTTTTGGAGTGTGGGAGGAAACCAGAGTACCCGGAGGAAACCCAAACAAACACGGGGAGAACATAGAAACTCCACACAGATAAGGCCATGGTCGGGAATTGAACTCATGATCAGTCGAATCCTTTGGCCCATCTATATTTATTAGGACTATGTCTGCACATACCTGCCGACAGTTCACATTTTCACAGGATAGTCCACATTTCTGGTGGCCAGAATGGGTGTGGCCTAGTGGAAAAGAGGTGTGACATGTGGATATTGGTGGTGTGAATGTTGGCATTGCGTAGTTTAATCCCTGTTTTTCAATCAGCAATGTCTCCACTCTACTGGTAAAAGACTCTAGAAACGCTTTCTTTGACCCGGGCCTGCTCTGGTTAGCTTCTGGTAGCATGAAAGGGAAAAAAGATGCAGGACAATTGGCAAAAGGGCCAAGCAAAGACTAAATTCAAGATAGTGGATCTAATCTAGTTACTAGAATGATTTATTCGGTAGGGTCAGAGAACTTCAAATATGTTTAAAATAGTTGTGAAGCATTAAAAGATATGTCCACAAGATATGTTTATACAAATGTAATGTCTATATTACATGTTATTTGGACATAATACATTACAATTACAAAAAATGATGGACTAAAAGTATTTAAGTCTGAAATACTGAAATATATTCTATTTGGAAAGAGCATATTTTGATTTTTTTTATTTAAATAACTAACTTTAAAAGCTTTCCTCAAAACTAATTATAAGCAACCTGATCAGCTGTAACCAATCTCATTAAAATATATTTTTCTCATGGACGGTAATATATATAATGAGATATGAATGTATGCAAATTTATGCACAATGTGATCTAAGTGTTTCATCCCCACAATAAAATGATTATTTCTATTTATTGGTTTATTTGTAACTATTATATAAGACCAACCTCTGTATGTCTGTGTGTTATCTACTTGCAAATAAAGACAAAGCACTTATATCAACATCTGTCTTTACAAACTATAGTTTTACTGAACAATAGGACTTTGAAATTGGATTAAAGGAGTGAGGGAGTTATTGTGAGAATTATTTAATCTACATAGAATTTACATCTCATTATAATTTAAGATCGATTAGTTCCCCACCATGAAATGTATATTTCCAAATCACTCTTTTTTATTTAATTGAAAATACCATATTGTACAGTGTATTGCTCCAAGTATTATTATTATTATTATTATTATTATTATTATTATTGTAGTAGATTAAAATTATTCTCAAATTTACTAAGACCTGACCTAAATTATATGTGTTTTCTTGCACAGTGCAAAATCATTGAAATGTTGTGCTCATATTAGTATGAGGACTAACTAGTACTCAAAGCGTTACCAATTATTGCACCATACTATTAGTTAAATTCTTGCTGGCAGATGCCTCAAATGATATTATATAGATTGTAGGGGTGATATAGCTTGATCACTGGTCAAGAGGGCAACAATCGCTGCTATAATAAAATATAGATATACAATTATAGTAAGTATAAAAAGTAGAATAGTAAATTTAAGGACTGAAGCTATAAAGAGGTAGCTATAATAGTTTATCTTTTACAGGTAGCCTAGTATAAGTAGCTAGGGCTACATAAGATGACTGTGTCTTTCTAGGTTGTAAATGTAATCACCACACTCATCCTACACATGCCCCCAGAAGAACTGGGATTATTGCTGTTCCTGAAAATGAATGACAATCAACCACTATGGCAGAGAATTGTGAAAAATATATTGTATTGTCAAAGAAATAATAGAGCAGATTAATTGACAAAATGGTACTAATATATATATATATATATATACACACACACACAGTTGTCAAAGTGGAAGTCCTGCTTGGACCTCTCACTTTGAAATGAACGATCAGGAGCCTGGTTTGTTTTGATAGTGAAATTAATTTTATATGTATTTTAACACTATATAGTATAATATAAAACATATTAGATGATGCAAGGCTATCCACCCTGTGGCCACAACCTCTCCTGTGTCCAATTACCTTTCCTCTGTGTGCCTTCCCCTCTTCTTCATGTCTCCTTTGTGCACTTACATTTTCCCTCACATCTCCATTATATTATAAAAAAAACTTTCCAAAATAGCTCCCTTATATCTCCCATGTTACCCTTTGTCTTTCCCTGATCTGGTTTCTTTCTCTGTTCCTGTGTGCCCCTATCCTCATTGCAGGTATCCCCCTCTCTCCCTTCCTCCCTCCCTGTTCTTCCCAGTGCCTCACATCTTGCTTCTTTCATTCCATTACTCCTTGATCCTCTCTATTTATCCCTGTTCCTGCTCCTGTTATTCCCTCTCACTAGTGAATTCACACTTTTGCCCCTCCTTCATCATACTGTGCCCCCTCCTTCACCAAACTGTGCCCACTCATTCATCACGCTGTGCCCCCTCCTCCCTGACGCTGTGCTCCCTCATCACACTGTGCCCAATCATCATCACACTGTGCCCACTCATTTATCACACTGTTCTCCCTCCATTATCACACTGTGCTCCCTCCTTTATCACAGTGTGCCCCCTCCTTTATCACAGTGTGCCCCCTTCTTTATCAAACTGTGCCCCCTCCTTTATCACACTGTGCCCCCTCCTTTATCACACTGTGCTCCCTCCTTTATCACACTTTTGCCCCTTCTTCACCAAACTGTGCCCACTCATTCATCATGCTGTGCCCCCTTCTCCCTCACTGTGGCCCCTCATCACACTGTGCCCCATTATCATCACACTGTGCCCCCTCCCTTATCACACTGTGCACCCCTCATTTATCCCACTGTGCTCCTTTATCACACTGTGCCCCCTCATCACACCTGGCCCATTGCCATCACACAGTATCCTCTTGTTTATCACACTGTTCTCCCTACTTTATCACACTGTGCCCCCTCATCATCACACTGTGCCCACTCATTTATCACACTGTTCTTCCTCATTTATCACACAGTGCTCCCGCCTTTATCACACTGTGCCCCCTCCTTTATCACACTGTGCCCCCTCATCACATCTGGCTCCATCGTCATCACACGGTGCCCCCTTGTTTATGACACTGTCCCCCCTCATCACACTGTGCCCCATCATCATCACACTGTGCCCCCTCCTTTATCACACTGTGCCCCTTTATCACACTGTGTTCCTTCCTTTATCAAACTGTGCCCCCACCTTTTTCACACTGTATTCCCCTTCTTCATTACATTGTTGCCTGCTCCGTTCTTTATTTACCTTTTTATGACCTTCTTTTCTTCTGGCTTCTTCTCTTCCTCTTCTGTCTTTTCTTCGGTCTTCTTGCTCCTCTTTGCACCACTGCTCACACTGTCACAGTGACAACATCCGACCATATAGTCAGTGAGAAGGGAGCAGCTGAGCAGGGAGGAGGTAGGTGGGAGCCCCTGCCATATGTGTCACCAACTATTATTTACAGGGTCAGTGGGGTAAGGAAGTGGGGCGAAGAAGTGCTGGTATGTCATCCACAGTTTGATCAAAATGTGCACTAAAAACCACATGTTTATTCTAGTTCTATTAGAGTTTTTATTACTGCAGTGTATAACATATATCAGTCTGTAATTATGTATAGATATGGTCTTAGTGCGTAAAGAGTACTCCTGCATCTTGGACTGTGTATTGTACTTCCAGTCACAGCGGTGTAGCACCTTTAATATATTTGGAAATTAGGGTGTGTGGACCATTTCCCCCTTGTAATTGTGTATATTTTGAAGGTGATAACTGCCATATTTTTGGCCCAGCACCCCCATCCATCTATCCATAGGGTTTCAGAGGAATCAACCTCAGATATGTTTTTCTTACAAACATTAATACATTTATGCCATATTTTATCTCAATCTGATTGTAGTAGGCATTGATTTATGAAAACTTCCCTATCAAATAAATCCTTTTTGTTAATTTTTAATTAAATAATAATATATTCATTCTTTAATTAATATTTAATATGTATTTTTACACATTGTATATTGCTACTCTACTGAAAACATTCAGCTGGTTTCCATTCATATACAAAAGACACTTATAACAAGCAAACCAGAGAATCAAGGTTATAACCGCAAATAAACTTATATGAAAAAAATAAACAGGTAAGTACAAGTAAATTACCACTTATTTAAACAAACTGTACACATTATAAACATAAAAACATAATAAAACTTTAAAAACTATCCAATACAAATTTTACTTTATAGCCCCTCTATTAAGGTATGTACACCATGCCTTTCCTGTAAAATAAATAAAAATTAATAAATAGGACAAAGAACTGAAAACTTACGCTTTATAAACAAGTGGACATGTTTTTTTCATAGCATACTCACCAGCCATAGATGCAAGGATCATGAAGTCAGAGGGCTGTGTAACCTTCTCTGCTGGTTCCATGAAAGTAGCTAGGAAACTAAGATAAAAAAACAACGGTATTCTTGTTTTAATATCTCTGTTGCAATGTGTGGTAGGTATAAGTTGGCTTGTGCCACATCTGCAGTCACTGTATTCCTTGCTCAGGCATTCCTTGATGCACCTATTATTATAACAGAGCAAGAAATTGCATTATGAAGCGCCATCTGTTTTTCTAATTACAACAATTTAAAACAAAGTTTGTGACCCTTCAATTCAAAAGTGCCTTGGGAGGTGGGGCTGGAGACATATGCAGTCTCTTACATTCTTTTGCACTACTTATTATAGGTGAACAAGCTTAAAATGCCTACTTTAGTTGAATGATAAGATTTTTCAAAAATATGTTTTTCAACACTGTACTCCACAAACCCTATTATATCAGGTAACATAAACATCAGTCCTCCAAAAGGGAAATAATTACTGTTTAACTTAAAAAAAACTATAATACAAGTTAAGTTAATAAAAAGGTGCACTACATAATGGCCACGTTTTCGGTTCATCACTGTAATAAATCATCAATTTATAGTTTTACTCACCGGCTACATAATCAACATTGAAAATATGATTGAAAACTTTCCAATTTCTCTTCATGAGATGTATAGTATATTTCTTGTGGAGACCCCATCTGCTATACCAGAGATACGTTTACACTCCCTGCTCCTTTTTCTTTTTCAAAAATCGTTTGACTTCACTGAATCTTTTCTTTGAATATATAACATTTCTCTTGCAAAGGTCTATGAGATATACAGCATTAATCACACCTTAGAAATTGAACCATTTTTATTGTGTGGGGGGAGGGCAGTGGCTTTAGTGTTTTATTGTAAAGCCACCAATAGATGAAATGATAGGGTATCACTAATAAATGAAATGATAGGGTATCACTAATAGATGAAATGACAAGGTATCACTACTTCATTGGCCAGCGGACAATTTGTATGCAAATTTTATGTTGCGCCAAGAAGTAGTTTTACACTGCCCACTTCACCTAACTCCTCCATCTCCTGGCTGTGACTCTATTTTAATTCCTCTCTTACACTCTCCCTAAATAAATCCATGCTACCAGTAAACAATGAACACAAAATTGACTAATGAACTGAAAAAATCCACTTGTACCAACACACTGAAAGGACTATTAAAAATACAATAAGAAATTAACAGTGGAATTCACCTAAACTTTCACTGGGAATAATGAGACTAATAACAATTAGAAAAAACTCACTCACACTCTCAATGTGAATGTATACAGTGTAGTTTATCTTGAATATTTGTAATCATCACTACTGTTCAGATTGATGCACCTCTCCCATACCAACACTTAGTTTCAACTCTTTAATTGGTTTCAGTGGTGTGCCCTCAGGGCCAGGCCACCATTAGGCAGCTATAGGCAGCTACCTAGGGTGCCAGGCTCTGGAGGGATATTGTTAGTTAGACGGCCAGGGCGGTGCAATCACTGTGATCCCCATGCTGCTGTCCTTACCTTTAAAGAAAGGCATCCCACCGGCGCTGGGTCCCTGGCATCGTCGTGATGTCACAACACTGCTGGTGTAGTGTCAAGAGGCTTCAGGAAGAGAAGAAGCAAGAAGAAGTAAGAAGTGGAGAAGATGAAAGGATGAAGAGAAAACAAAAGGTAATTACAGTACTACAAAGAAAATGGTGGGAGAGAAGGCTGGAGATAAAGGGGGGAGAGGGGGCTACAGAAAATATAGAGAAAGGGGGCTATAGAAAATGTGGTGAGATGGGGCTGGAGGAAATGGAGGGACAGTGGGCTACAGAAAATTTGGAGAGACGGGTTTGGAGAAAATGGGGTGAGAGGGGGCTGGAGAAAATGGGGGGTAGAGGGCTACAGAAAATGTGGAGAGAGGGGTTCGGAGATAATGGGGGTAGAAGGGGCTGGAGAAAATGGGAGGGAGAGGGGGGGCTACAGAAAACGGAGGGAGAGGAAGTTGAAGAAAACGGGGAGAGGGGGCTGAAGAAAATGCGGAGAAGAGGCCATAGAAAATGGGGGAAGAGGGAACTGGAAAAAAGTGGAGAGAGGTGGCTGGATAAAACGGGGGGGAATGGATGGGAGGGGAGGGATAGAGTTACGTTCAGAAATCCCCATCAGTTACATCCTAATAATTTCAAGAAACTTAAGGTTTGAGCAACTATTTATTTTATTAGTATTTGCTCACTATTTGGCTCTCCCCTGTTGCTATTTATTAGTATAATTAATTTAGGTGTGCTGAATACATTAGCACATAACCAAAGGTAATCTAAATGACATCCATAGAGCATTACCTGTTTATGTATTAAATTTTTTTAGGACATGTGAGAAAAAGCTGGTGGGCAGGGGGGCCATTTGAGAGAAGCTGGTGGGGAGGGAGGCATGTGTGACAAAAGCTAAATGGCAGGGCAACATGTGTGGACAAAAGCTGACTAGGGAGCCTAGGGCAAAGGTGCATATGAAAGAAAAGGAGGGGGGCACGTGAGAAAAGCACGTGGAACAGAGGTGTATAAGAATGGCTGGTGGGCAGGCGTAGACTGCCTGGGGGAAGGGGAGCATAAGCCCCCTGGCCGGTCCCATAACCTAGGGCTGGGTTACTGGGCCACCTGCATTTTTTTCCTTTGAAAGGTTCCTAATAGACTGCTGATTCGAGTCTTGCCCCCGGGCTAAAATTTGCCAGCCCTCTCCTGGGCAGGGGGCCTGTGTAAGAAAAGCTGGTGGGCAGAGGGGGCCATGTAAAAAAATAATTGAAGCTAGCTTATTGTCCATGTAACCCCTACCACAGAGCTACAACAAAGTGACGCTGCCAGAGCGGCACCACTGCTTAAATCTCCCAGCAGCCTTTGCTACTGGGAGGAGTACAGGGAGAGGGTCGAGTTAACAACAAGAGGCTGTGGACTACTCAAGGAGTGAACATGAATAGATGGTGGGATGGCAATGAAGAGGAGCCAAATTGGGAAACAGTGACCAGAGAGAATTAGAGAGAGAGAGGAGCAAAACCCCAGAATATCCAGCCTACCTTGAGTCCAGAGAGATAGGAGGTCAAGAAGGAGAAAGAAAGGGAGAGCTTGTTGAGAAGCAGTGATTATATTCTGAACGAGGGACACTTTTACAAGAGACCTGTGCTACTGAACCTCCGGGGCGAGCCCAGTGAGGACCTATTGCTGTGGACATTAAAGATAGTACCTGGCCAGAAAGGGAATCTCTGAGTCTCAGCCTCATGCTAAATAAAGCTCAGTACATTAATCAATATGTGAACCTTTCAGTGTGATTATGTGTTTGCACCAGTAGCACACTTGCTGTGCATGGTAATTGAAACTGTAACCTGTCTATAAATACAAGTAACCTTCTGGCTCACTTCCTTCTGTAATATGTCTGCTATAAATTATAAATGATCAAAAGTATTAAGTAACTTTATTTAATCTTACAAATTCATTTCACATGAAACCTCTGATCTGACTTTGTAATACTGGTTCTGATTAATTTAAAAGTAAGATAAAATTTATGTTCCAATCTACCACACACCTGAATTACCTATAAAGAAAAGGAAACATCCCCAATTCTACTGGCTGGGACAAACATACAAACTTTAAGCTTTAAGCTGGCCAGGTAGGTCAGCAATGCGAGTAGACAGCACCTGTACACTGTACAAGCCTTACTAAAAAAAGCATTGTACAGGCACCGCTACTTGCATTGCCCCCTTAACACCTACAATAATATTGTCTGTAGTCAAACTAACGTCATTCTATGCATCCCGGGATATTAATCAAGTTGTAAATATGATACAGTTGGCAATGAGACCAACGTCCTCATCATGTCGGGGTAAGTGGTGTCGGAGATTTCGAAGTCCTTAAAATGACTGCCACTGATTTTAACCCCATCATTTATTCTTACAGTTTTGCTTTTGCTGCATGCGTTTTTTTCAAGTTGATAGGTTTCTAGTGATCTAATCCCATTTATAGTCATAGATACCCAGTTTAAAGGGCAGCTCAGCATAAGAAATGCAAGTGTTTGATCAGTCGACTTTCAAGTACATATATACAATATTCTTGCTCTTTGCCATTTGACTCTGCATTAGTGAATTCTAATTACATTGCATACAATGGGACATATTCATGTAAAGGTTGCATGTGGCAATATCATATAGTAATATACTAAATTCTAGCAAGCACAATGAAAAAAAAAGGTATTTTATTGCAAGGTATAATCATTTCCAATTATTAAAACCTAGCTTGTGTTAAAGTAATTTTAGTATATTTATGTATGTACTTAATCCTCTGTAAATATATTTTTAATTTTTTTTTTCAAAAAAAACGCCATTTTTTAAAATATCTTATTGATATTTTAACATGGTGAAAGTCTTGATATCTCATTCAATTAATATATGCTTTAGAAATACACATTTTATTTAGTTTTATTTGTTTTCAAATAATTAAAGAGATACAGAAAATAAAAATTGTGGGGAATACATAGTTAGGGGAACAAGAATATGGATATAGCATACTCATGACAGACATTATAAATGGTAACAGAAATTTTCAGCGTGTCAAAAAACTTCAACATCAATAACATCAGTGCTATATACATATAAGTATAATAATAATTCACATAATCTAAAGGTCAATGAATTACCTGTTTGAGTACCATCTACAAATATTCAGTCACAACTTTGGTGCTATATATATGCCAATTATGCCATTGAACCTGTGGAGATAACGGCTATACATCCCCAATTACTCCAGCACTTAGATTGAGAAGGCCAAATTTTGGTGTCTAACCGCAGTGAGATACATCCTATATATAACTTTAATTAGTATTTTGGAGTGGTTAATGCATTCTTACCTTTCTGTCTGTTTGCATTACACAGTATAGTTTTATTACTGTGTTTGTTCCCAATTGGAAAGAGCTTTGGAATTTGCTGGCATTATATAAATAAATAAATGATGATGAGAATTTGAATATATGGCTGTTTTTTAAAAAAAATCTCCCCCAGGCTTCTTCTGTAAGGGAAAGTCTTATGTCAGCCTTCCAATTTAGTTGTGATGGGAACTTGTCAGGCTTTCTGGCTGCTAAAATGAAACCGTGATGTGATTCCTTTATGGTTTTAGGAGAAAAACTATTATGAAGGGCGATATTATGAAGGGCGTTATCATGGCAAGTTGGATCCCACCTGTTGGAAAGCTTTGAATAAAGTGTCTTAGTTGAAGGCACTTATAAAAAAAGTTGGGGGTTGGTGAATTTGCAATTTCTCTAGAAAACAACATATGTTTTGTGTCTACATATAATGAATTAGTGATGGTGACATCATTATTATGTTAAATGTATTTGTTTAAATTCTGTATAAGTTTAGCTAGCCTAAGTATGGGGAGATGGTAGTGGCATTGATCGGTAATAGTAACTTCTTTATCCCATGCTTTTAACGTAGCGATAGCCTCTTTTGAATTATCTCAGTTAAGCAGTCTGTCTTTAAGGGGCATCAATATTAAGTCTTTAAGGATAAGAATTGATCATAATGGCCTCCTAAAATATACAATGGCTGGGTAATCAATAAATGTGAAAAATTATTTTACCGGACCTCCCAGATGTGGACCCACTGTGACACTTTGAAAAGTTGGAGCTGAACCTGGGCATGGAGACTATTGGGAACCCCACAAGACTGATGTGTTGAAATACGCTGCAGAGACCACACAGGTCATGGCCCTGAGGTTAGTCACTCTTGGTGACTACTGATATTAGAAGGGTGAAAAAAGGCAGACAGGGCAGGCAGCTTAGGCTTAGAATCCAATCTAAGTTCACAGTCAGGCAACACAGATGCAAAATAGTATAACAAAGCAAAAGATCAGGGTCATAAGCAATCTAAGTTAGTCAAACAAGTCATCTTAGCACACAGTATCAACTGTTCATTAGCAGTTATTGATGTTCAGACAACTAAGGTACTGTTACAATTCCGGAAGTTACCTGTGTCAAACCTAAGTAGCACTAGCAAACTAGGCGCAGAGTTTAACAGATTCCCTGGTATTCACCAAGAACCGCCGCAAGGCAAGATGGACTTTGCTGCCAAAACCCGCAGGTCGCGGCCCTGTGGACTGCCTCAGGATGAAACACAAGGCCCTAAGAGAAATAACAGAAAATACCTGGAGATGAAGAGTAGTCACACAGGCTAGGATCTGGTACACTGGTAATCAGGCAGAGAATGGTCAAGCAAGCTAGGATCTAGAACTGGTACACAGGTGGTCCGGCCAAGAGTAGTCAGATATGCTAGGATCTGGTACACGGGTAATCCAGCAGAGAGTAGTCAGACAGGCTAGGATCTGGTACACGGGTATTCTAGCAGAGAGTAGTCAGACAGGCTAGGATCTGGTACATGGGTATTCCAGCAATACGTAGTCAGACAGGCCAAGTTCGGTACAGAGGTGATCAATCAAGTGTAGTCAGACAGGCCAAGTTCGGTACACAGATGATCCAGCAAGCATAGTCAGACAAACCAAGTAGTACACGGGAGATCAGCTCAAGGTCAGACAGGCAGGGAACGGTACACTGAAATTCCAGTAAACATACACTCACAGGGAGCAAGGAAGCTAAGCAGGAGTACATCAAGAAAGGAAGTCAGATGCACAGCAACAACGTTGCAATGACACAGGCTGTGTTAGTGTGGTGTCTAAATCATCATAAGTTATTTATATAGTGCCACTAATTCCGCAGCGCTGTACAGAGAACTCATTCACATCAGTCCCTGCCCCATTGGAGCTGACAGTCTAAATTCCCTAACACACACACACACACACACACACACACACACACACAGACTAGGGTCAATTTTGATTGCAGCCAAATAACCTTCCAGTATGTTTTTGGAGTGTGGGAGCAAACCAAAGCACCCGGAGGAAACCCAGGCAAACACGGGGAGAACATACAAATTCCGCACAGATAAGGCCATGGTTGGGAATCAAACTCATGACCCCAGTGCTGTGAGGCAGAAGTTCTAACTACTAAGCCGTGCAGACCATTCAAAATACCCGCCCGACAGATGGATCATGTCACTACCCGGAAATGCCGATATCTGCACGAACGGGACGGCGCTGGAGCGTGAAGCAGGTAAGTGTGTTACAGGTACATACAATAACCTATTGTATAGGAATGCAATGGGGTTTATGTGAAATGCAAACAAAACTAATTAACAGATTATGGGGATCATGTTGAGTAGATGTTCAAATCCATTTTTTGCATAAAATATACATCTCTTTACTAAGTACACCCATCAAAGAGCATAAGCATAGTAAGAGTGCGTGACTAAATTAGAGGTGGACACATTCGCATATACACCTGTCAGCAGGTGAACCTGTTGTGGGTGCTCGCCCACCTTTTTATAAAGGCATTTGCGCCATTGGGGCGTGGCCAGCACAACAAAATCACTAGGTCCTGAATTCCCCGGAGCGTGACATTTGTCCAAGCACTCCTGACTTTCAGTACATCTAGCTGCTGTCTTTGTCCCTCTTTTCTTTATCCCCCTGTGCCATGCTGCTTTTGTCACTCTTTTCTTTATCCCCCAGTGCCATGCTGCTTTTGTCCCTCTTTTCTTTAACCCCCTGTGCCATGCTGCTTGTCCCTCTTTTCTTTAACCCCCTGTGCCATGCTGCTTGTCCCTCTTTTCTCTAACCCCCTGTGCCATGCTGCTTGTCCCTCCTTTCTTTAACCCCCTGTGCCATGCTGCTTGTCCCTCTTTTCTTTAACCCCTGTGCCATGCTGCTTGTCCCTCTTTTCTTTAACCCCCTGTGCCATGCTGCTTGTCCCTCCTTTCTTTAACCCCCTGTGCCATGCTGCTTGTCCCTTCTTTAACCCCCTGTGCCATGCTGCTTGTCCCTCTTTTCTTTAACCCCCTTTGCCATGCTGCTTGTCCCTCCTTTAACCCCCTGTGCCATGCTGCTTGTCCCTCTTTTCTTTAACCCCCTGTGCCTCTCTGCGTTTCTCCTCTGTCACTTACCTCTGTACTGCTTTGTTTCATCTTTATTTTCTTTTCTTCTCTCTTCTCTCTTCTGTCTTCTTCTGTGCGCGGGTCTACACTCATTGCAAGCAGAGAGGGGAAGAGGGACGCCGGCGCTGCGATCATGTGAGTATTTCTATACACACATGATCACAGTGCCGCCGCCGCAGGACCCCCCCCCCCCCCCCCCCGCCCTCCTCCCCGGAAAAAAAAAAAGACATTTGAAAAAAAAAGTTTAAAAAAAAAAAATTCAGAGTGAGGGCTCTGGCGGGCCCGGGCCATTAGTACCCGCTCCCCCCCCTCTCGGCGGCCCTTTTCACACTCAATCAGGTAAACCAGCATCGTAGGATGCTCCTGTCATATAGTGGGACAAAGCCCCAGGCTGTTCAACTCAGGGCTGAATTCCCTAGTTGATTTGGGCCTGCACAAACAATACAGCCTCACACCAAGAAAAAAAACAGCCCTATGCTGAAAGCACTGGAACTTCTGGGTGCTGGGGTAATAATGTGTAAAAGTAAAAAGCATTTTTTTTAAAAAAGATTATATTTTGAAATGTACGTACAACAATACAATCAACACGAAGCAAAGAGTGGGTACATAAAGGTAACAATTGACCATAGAGTAGAAGACATAGTTGATATGTCAAATAATGCTGAAATACCTACGTGTGCAAATGGTACCTAAAGATGTAGATAGCAAGAAATTTTGCCTATGCACAGTATCAATGCTTAGAGAGGGTAGAAAAGGAAAAAAAGGAAGGATGCTGGAGCCAGGGGAAGTGGAGACAGGTGGTGGAGGACTGGGGCTGGCTCCTAAGACCCCAGCAGGTTTGGGTTGTAAGAAAAGAGCATTGTTTGTCAGAGAATTTTTCTAGGCCCTCATTGTAGGCCCCAAAGAAAGGACAAGAGATCATAAGAGATAGTTGTTAGAGTCATTTTGGAGATAAGAGTGGCTATGTTGTCCTAGAATTTAGTGATTTTAGGGCAGGTGTGCCAGATGTAGTAAAAGGAACCTTTTTCACCACATCCTCTCCAACACTGAAAGGGGGGGGGGGAGGGCTGTACCAAAAATCTTCTGTAGTCTAGTTGGTAGATAACACCTATAATACATTTTATAAGAGTTTTCATTAAAATGAGCTGAAATGGAAAACTGTGACACTCCTTCCTGAACGTTGAACATTTGTTCTCATCTGACAGTCTGCCCAAGTTTTTTTTCCATTTGGTTTTGGGTTTTGGGATAGAAGTCTGTTTTGCATTAATCAATTAGTTGCATAGGGATCAAATCATGCCTTTTGAGAGGGGACAACAGTAACAAACAGAAGAAAATAGCCTATAGGCACTACTGGACTCAGCAAGCTCTGACAGTCATAAACTACTTGGGCATGCTGATGCTTGTAAAACACCAAGGGCCAGCATAGCCATTGCTGCCAAAGCATAGTGGTCCTTGTAGTTCCAATGGAATTTGTAGCGCAACATAGGGAAATACTGGGGAAACACCGCTGCACACACACAAACATTATAGAAAAAATCCTTTATTTAAAAAAAAGCAACTCCTCCCAATCCCATGCTCACCCCTTTATTAAACGCTTATTTCCAAAGTGAACATCTGCTTTCTTCTTCTTTTCTTTTAAATCCAAAGGAAAAAAAACCAAACATGTTAATAACACTGAAATGCTCCTTATGTAGCCCCAACTCAAATGACAGGCCAAGGGGACTGTCTGCAACTAATCAGTCCAGAGTGACTTCTCTGAGAAAGCCACTTTGGTTAGTTGTGGCTGAACCCCATGTGAGTACTTCATTGTATCAATGAGTATTATAAAATGTATCAATGAAACTCATTGACGTAGTGAAGCACATCATCATAAATTGCATTAGGTGTATCATGTCCTGCAAAGGCTGACCTTGTAATTTATTCAGAGTGATTTTGTTTTAGAATCATGGAGCAGTTGGATGCTTGTAACATGGCATGGTGCATTCACATATAATTGTATGCAAGTGGCCAGAGCTTTTGCCAATGCTGAGCAATATGGTGCTGCCAACTCACATTTATATGTACAGCAAATACGGATGGACATGCCAAGCGCGGCTAATGATAGCAGGAAGGGAGGGTGGCACATTTTGTTTTCAATCCACGGCTATTTGGCAGCTGAGATTACATGATGTGCGAGTTTATTTTGGTGATGAGTCGCAGCAGGTTACCCGAGGGACAAAAGAAAGAATTTAGGATCGAACGGAAACTCAATTTGGATCAGGGATTGAATTAGGTTCTTAACATCGAGCCACAATTAATTTCGGGCACTCCCACCAGCAGTGAAGGAATTTGCCCATTCCAGAGCACCCTCGCCAGTATCCGTCCGAAGAGTCAGGTAACATCTTATGGAGGCGGATTTGGACATAATACCACCTATATAGAAGTTTATATACGTTTTCTTTGATCTTGACACATATTGAGCTGGAGGCAGCATTCTCACGTATTTCGGCCCAATCATCATCATCCAAAGAGTTATCCAAATCACGTTCCCATGCCAATTTGTGGGGATTCCGATTAGATTCGGATGGGAGAATGAGTTTAGAATATATAGTAGAAGTTAGGCCAGGCGTGGATGCTCTGCACAGGCACACCGTCTCAATCGTGGTGAATGGCCGCGCAGTGAAGCGAGATTTGACAGAAGTATGGAAATTGAGTAACTGAAGATACTGGTAAAAGGATTTGGCTGAGATACTTATGGCCGCTTGAATGTCAGTGTATTGTGGGAAGAGGGTGGAGCGAGATAAATCATTTAGGTAATGGACACCAAGAGTGCCAGGAGGAAATACTGAGGGTAGTGAACCCGGCGGGAATTCTGGAGAATTGAACAGGGGAATGATTGGCGAGGGGTGCGTAGAGATATTGTATCATCTAGATGAGGAGTTCCAGATTGCTAAGGAATGGGCGATCGTCAGATGGGTGGATGGAACAGTTTTATAGTCTGCCAAACACTGGATTATGCAACTTGTCAAACAGAGAAATGGCAAAACAGATTTTCCATGGTACATTACATTTAACTCAATCTGAACAGATTCTGATAATTCAGAAATACAAAAACATTGCAATGTCAGGCCAATTTGGTTGAAAACAACCAAACTGACTAATGGTGGTCAGTTTAAGATGCAAAGAGAAAAGATAATTCTTTTTGCAAAGAGGGAAAAAAGGAAACGGAGAAGAAAAGGCAAGTATATACATTAACCTTAAATTAGCAATCTCAATGCTGAGAGTCTGAACATGAGTATGTTACTGACAGCTATACTTGGCTGCCATCCAAAGAGATTTTAAAAAGGAGATAATGATGTGTAGGAGGACAGCTAAGAAAGATGCATATCTAAAAAGCACTTAACTTGCTATTTAAAGCAAAAAACAAACACAACATTGTGGGATTGCTAATTCAAGGAGGAGCAGCACATAAGGATGCTATCATGATTATTCTTCATGCTTTGGCTATAATTCCTGGGGATACATAACAGCAGCACCAGAGGAGGGCAGTCACAGCTGCCACTGGTTCAAAAGATAGAACTTGTGTGGAACTAGAGTGCTGTGCTGGGGCATTTCCACACAGTCAGGAGCTGTTATAGGGATTTCCATGTTGGGTACAAAGGTAAATGCATAATAGAACCTGAGTTAGGCCTTTCATGCAGAGCATTAAGAAAAGATCTAATAGTAACTGCTGAAAATACCCTCTGGTCGTGAAGAGGTTAAGAAACAAATCAAACACTCCGGAAAATGGATATGCATAAATGCAAATGTATTGTGGCATTCCAAAAACAGACACAGCTTTGTTGCATCACGAACACATAAAAAAACAACAATATTAAAAAAAATGAGCTGACACTCACAGGACTGTAAGGTAATCATCAATTTCGTGAAGAATCAAATATTTCAGTTTCATCTTTTTTAGGAGGCACAGAGCATAGTGCAAATGATGATTAAATCTGTGAAAAGCATACCCCTAATCTGTTCCCCTGTACCTCTCAGGTGCTCATAAAGTGATTTTGCAGCAGGAGTTAAATGAAAATCAAGCTGCATGAGAAAAATTTGTAGTAATGCTTTATAGCATCACATATTCCAGTGCTGTGTATAATGAAATAAAGGGGGAGAGAGAGAATATTAAAGCAATAGTAATCTGCCTCCATGCATTTTGTCTTGAAAGAGACTTCTTCAGGAGTATCTACAGATGCATACACAGTGCCCTAGTGGTTAGAACTTCTTTCTCACTGCACTGAGGTCATGGGTTTGATTCCCGACCATGGCCTTATCTGTGTGAAGTTTGTATGTTATCTATGTGTTTGTGTGGGGGTGCTCTGGTTTTCTCCCACACTCCAAAAAACATACTGGTAGGTTAATTGTCTGCTATCAAAATTGACCCTAGTCTGTCTGTGTGTGTGTGTGTCTATGTTTGGGAATTAAGACTGTAAGCTCCAATGGGGCAGGGACTAATGTGAATGAGTTCTCTGTAAAGTGCTGCAGAATTAATGGAGCTATAGAAATAACTGATGATGATTTGTACGAGGCTAAAGTTAGCTTCTTATTCGACCAGCTTCTTGTTCAGAAAACTTTATTTTTAAAGAATTAAATCAAGTTGGATCACTGATTTCACATTACATTAATACTAAAGAGGATTCCTTACACAAATCGCAATAGTATTTCACATGGCTCAACACTGTTTTGGGCATGAAATCAGGTGGCAAAGTGGGCACAGATAGCATGTTGAATAAGTAGCTGTAGTTTTGCAAGGGTTAAATACCGTTGGGCCACACATTTGATAGTGGGAAACAACAAAGGGTGGTCAACAAAGTTTTGGGCATCAAATCGGTTGGCAGAGTGGGCATAGATAGCATTTTCATCATTTTGAATAGGTAGCTGTAGTTTAGCAAGGTTTGATTTATAAAAATTTCAACAAAAATAAATCCCATATCACTTTGTCCAAAAAAAAATAGCTTATATAAAACATCAAAGGGTAAAAAGGACCAATAGGAACAAAACATTATTTTATCATAACATCCAATTCTCCTACAATCCCTCCACAAAAGCTACTACATCACTTTACAAATAAGATAACTATATACAACAAAAAAACATGACATCCCCTAACACAATACTTTGCATCAGAACAACCCCGCCACCAATCTTTAATAACCCCCATACACCGTTTACTGTCATATAACTTACAAAGTATAAAACATATTTTGTACAACCTAGTTAATCCATATAGCAGACAAATGTTATGATATGATAAAGAATAATACTCTGAAAAGGAATTATTAAAACCACAAAGAAATCATAAGTATAAATACAAAATATAATGATCCAATAAAGAAGATAATTATATAGATAATCATATATACACAGACATACACACACACACATACACTCACACACACAAACCTATTCATAAAAACATAATTGATTTGAAAGCATTGTACTACATCATGTCGACACAAGCTCACTACAGAGAGAGACCTGAGGTGTCTGGGAGACTCACTGCACAGATGGACATGTGGGGTAAAAATGAGACTCACTACATAAAGATACCTGAGGTGGGGTATTGTGGGGGTCAGCTTGGGAGACTCAGTAGAG
This sequence comes from Mixophyes fleayi, assembly GCF_038048845.1. Lineage (NCBI taxonomy): Eukaryota > Metazoa > Chordata > Amphibia > Anura > Limnodynastidae > Mixophyes > Mixophyes fleayi. Next base: position 152,840,172 of record NC_134402.1, read on the forward strand.
TAACATGGGGGTCAGCTTCGGAGACTCAATAGAGAGATACCCAGGGGGAGTGACTGCTTGGGTGACTCACTACAGAGAGAGACCTGGGGATGAACCTGTCTGAAGGACTCACTATAGAGGGAGACCTAAGGGAAAACCTGCCTGGGAGACTCACTACAGAGAGTGACCTGGAAAAGGAGGCTGCCTGGGAGACTCACTACAGAGAGAGATGGGGTGGAACCTGCCTGGGAGACTCACTACAGGGAGAAACCTGGAGGGGAAACTGGCTCGGAGACTCACTACAGAGAGAGAACTGGGGGAAAACCTGCCAAGGAGAATCACTACAGAGAGAGACCTGGGGGGGAACCTGCCTAGGAGACCCACTACAGAGAGAGACCTGGGTGGGGGGACCTGCCTGAGAGACTGACTACAGAGATAGACCTTGGAGGGAACCTGCCTGGGAGACTCACCACAGAGAGAGAACTTGGGGGTAACCTGACAGGGAGATGCAATACAGAGAGTGATCTGCTTGGATACCTGCCTGGGAGATTCACTTCAGAGAGTCTTGGGGGCAAACTCAGGTCCCTCTCTCTATCTCAGTACAGATGAGGCGCTGCCTGGGAGACTCACTACAGAGAGGGACCGGGCTCCCTCCCAGGCCCTCTCTGTGGTGAGTCTGGGAGAGTCATTGCAGAAAGATTCCTGGCACCTGGGGGGGGATCCTGCCTTTGAGACTCATTACAGAGAGAGACCTGGGGATGAACCTGCCTGGGAGACTCACTACAGAGAGAGACCTTGGGGAGAACCAGCTGGGAGACTCACTTTAGAGAGAGACCTAAAAAAGGAACCTGCCTGGGAGACTCACAACAGAGAGAGACCTGGGTGGGAACCTGCCTGGGAGACTCACTACAGAGAGAGAGTCCTGGAGGGGAATCCTGCATGGGTTACTCACTATAGAGAGAGACCTTGGGGGGAACCTGCCTGGGAGACTCACTACAGAGAGAGACCTGGGAGGAACCTGCCTGGGAGACTCACTGCAGAGAGAGATCTGGGTGGGAACCTGCCTGGAAGACTCACTACAGAGAGAGCCCTGGGGGGTGCCTGGAGAACCCACTGCATAGAGAGACCTGGGGGATAAGAACCAGCGTGGGATACTCACTACAGAGACCTGGGGGGGGGGAATCTGCCTGGTAGACTCACTACAGAGAGAGACCTGGGGGCTACCTGCCTGGGAGACTCACTACAGAGAGAGAGAGACCTAGGGGAGAACCTGCTGGGATACTCACTACAGAGAGAAACCTAGGGAAGAACCTGCTGGGAGACTCACTACAGAGAGAGACCTGGGGGGGAATCCTGCGTGGGAGACTCACGACAGAGAGAGACCTGGGGGGGAACCTACCTGGGATACTATCTGCAGAGAGAGACCTGGTGAGAATCCAGCTTGGGAGACTCACTACAGAGAGAGACCTGGGTGGGAACCTGTCTGGGAGACTAATTGCAGAGAGAAACCTGGGGGGAACCTGCTTAGGAGACTCACTACAAAGATAGACCTGCTTAGGAACCTGCCTGAGACACTGACTACAGAGAGAGATCTGGGGGAGAACCTGCTGAGAGACTCACTACAGAGAGGGATCTGGGGGGGAATCCTTCATGGGTTACTCACTATATAGACCTTGGGGGGAACCTGACTGGGAGACTCACTACAGAGAGAGATCTGGGAGTATCCTGCCTTAGAGACTCACAACAGAGAGAGACCTGGGTGTGAACCTGCCTGAAAGACTCACTACGGAGAGATACCTGGATGGGAATGTGCCTGAGAGACTCTCTACAAAGAGAGACCTGGGGGGTGGCCAACTAGAATACTCACTGCATAGAGAGACCTGGGGGGAACCTGCCTGGGAGACTCACAACAGAGAGACCTGGGTGGGATCCTGCATGGGAGACTCACTACAGAGAGAGACCTTGGATGGGAGGGGGGGAGTCTGCATGGGTTACTCACTACAGAGAGAGAACTGGGAGGAATCCAGCTGGGGGACTTACTATAGTGAGAGACCTGGGGGAAAACTGCTTAGGAGACTCAGTACACAGAAAGACCTGGTCAGGAACCTGCCTGATTGACAGAGAGAGACCTGGGGGGAACCTGCCTGGGAGACTGACTTCAGAGAGAGACCTGGGTGGGAACCTCCCTGGGAGATGACTTGAGACAGAGATTACTGGAGTAAATTGCCTGGGAGACTAACTGCAGAGAGAGACCTGGGGGAGTACCTGCTGTGAGGCTCACTACAGAGAGAGACCTGGCGGGAATCCTGTATGGGTTGCTCACAATATAGAGAGACCTGTGGGGAACCTGCCTGGGACACTCACTACATATATAGACCTGGGAGGAAACTGCTTGGGAGACTCACAACAGAGAGAGACCTGGGTGGAAACCTTCCTGGGAGACTCACTGCAGGGAGAGAGACCTGGGGGGGGGACCCGCCTGGATGACACACTACATAGAGAGACCTTGGGGAGGAACCTGCCTGGGAGACTCACTATACAGAGAGACTTGGGGGGAACCAGCCTGGAAGACTCACTACGGAGAGAGAACTGGGTGGGAACGTGCCTGGGAGACTTACTACAGAGAGAGACATGGGGGGATTCCTGCCTAGGAGACTCATTGCAGAGAGAGACCTGGGGGGAACATGCCTAGGAGACTATCTGCAGAGAGAGACCTGGTCGGGATCCTGCCTGAGAGACTGACTACAGAGGGAGACCTGGACGGGACCCTGCCTGGGAGACTCACTTCAGAGAGAGATTTCTGGGGGAACCTGCCTGGGAGATTCACTACAGAGAGAGAGACCTGGGGGGGACCCGCCTGGAAGACCCACTACATAGAGAGACCTGGGGGGGGAACCTGCTTGGGAGACTCACTACAGAGAGAGAGCTGAAGGGGAAACCATACCAGGGAGACTGACTACAGAGAAAGACATTGGGGAACCTGTATAGGAGACTCTCTACAGAGAGAGACTTGTAGGGAAAGCTTCCTGGGAGACTCAGTACAGAGAGAGACCTGGCAGAGAACTTGCCTTGGAGATTCACTACGGAGAGAGAACTGGTGGGGGAGGAGAACCTGCCTGGGAGACTCCCTACAGAGAGAGACCTGGGGGGAAACCTGCCTGGGAGACTAACTGCAGAGAGAGACCTGGGGGGGATTCATGACTGGGAGACTCAGTACAGGCAGAGACCGGGGGGGAACCTGCCTCGGTGACTCACTACAGATAGATAGACCTGGGTGGGAACCTGCCTGCGAGACTCACTACAGATAGAGACCTAGGGGAGACCTTCCTGGAAATCTCACTACAAATAGACACCTGGGGGAGAACCTACCTGGAAGACTCACTACAGACAGATGCCTGTGGGGAAACCTCCCTGGAAGACTCACTACAGAGAGAGACCTCAAGGGGAACCTGCCTCAGAGATTCACTACAGAGAAAGACCCTGGGGGGAATCTGCCTTTGAGACTCACTACAGAGAGAGACCAGGGTGGAAACCTGTTTGGCAGAGTCACTACAGAGAGAGACCTGGGGAAAATCCTGCCTGGGAGACTCAGTACAGAGAGAGAACTGGATGGGAACCTTCCTGGGAGACTCATTACAGAGAGAGACCTCGGGGGCAACCTGTCTGGGAGACTCACTACAGAGAGAGACCTGGGGGTGAACCTGCTTCAGAGACTCACTACAGAGAGAGACTTGTGGGGAAATCTGCCTGGTAGACTCACTAGAGAGAGAGACCTCGGGGGAACCTGCCTGGGAGACTCACTACAGAGAGAAACCTGGGGGAATACTGCCTGGGAGACTCACTACAGAGAGAGACCTGGGTGGGAACCTGCCTGGGTGACTCACTACAGAGAGAGACCTGGGGAGAGACTTCCTCTTAGACTCACTACAGAAAGAGACCTGGGGGAGACTTCCCTGGAAGTCTCACTACAAATAGACACCTGTGGGAAAGCCTGCCTGGAAGACTCACTATAGAGAACTCGAGGGGAATCTGCCTTGGAGACTCACTAGAGAGAGAGACCAGGGTGGGAACATGTCTGGCAGAGTCACTACAGAGAGAGACCTGGGGGGAAATCTTGCCTGGGAGTCTCACTACAGAGAGAGACCTGAAGGGGCTGTCTGGGTGACTCACTACAGATAGACCTGGGTGGGGGTGCCTGGGAGACAGAGAGAGACCTGCCTGAGAGACTCAATATACAGTGAGAATTGCTTAAGTTATCACTGTGCACAACAAGAGTGTGAACGCAGAGCAGAACAGGACCTGGGAAGTCCCTTAAGAAGAGATTGTGGGTGTCCTAGAACTCAACCTGCATTGTTCTTTTCCATATTTACAAAATATAATATTTATTTAAATGTAAGCCAGATTAGGTAGATATTTCCACCAATTCACCCAAACAGTCCATGCTTTAATATCACTTCTTGGACACAGCCAGTGACAACACTGTGCACTCTGTAAGATATATTACTTGCTGCTGCAAATTCTTAAATCCCAGGGGGAAGGGCAATCCTTCCAGCCATGAGATTTCCTCCACAGGGGGGTTTTCTCTCTCCTGAGTGCTGGTGGATGACTCTTTTTGAGTCTGGAGGTTGTCAGTTTTGACCCCTTTGGGGCATGTTCAGGGCCAACTCTTGTCCTTATACTAGTTGATATATAATGAACAATTATTACTAAACAATTAATAAGCAACAGTTTGTTTTCTCATTCAATTAAGTATGGTATTAAAGGGAAGGTCTTCCAAAGGGTCTATTTTGCTAATATAACCCCTATGTAATGTCTGATATTTTGTTAGATACACTAACTGATGGATTGCATCTAGCAGTTTTCTACCTATACTGGTTCCCACCACATTTATTCTGTACTAAACTTGCTCAGCAATGAGAATGAAGTAGCTTTCACTCTTCTCTGTAATGGTAGTGCCCTGCTGCACTTTACACTCCATAGCAGTTTTAGACCAGCGCTTTCTTGGCTTATTATATAACTTTCCATTATATAACCTAGGGTTTATTATCTGCTAATTCCTGCATGTGTTTCTGTCATACTGTAGAGGGTAAACTATAAATGCTGACATTTCAGTCTAAATAAGCCCTATATTACTTGTAGCTCTCTATAATGGTGACACCCTCAATAGTATAAGCAGCACCAGTTGACTCCAAAGGCAAAGAGCAAAGGCAAAGAGCAAAAAATGGAATAACACCACAAATAACTTAGACCTCAGATCCAATTACCTATATTATATTGCAAACCTATTAGACATAATAGACATAATAAAAAACATAAATAGAAGATTTACTTTGCAATAAACATATTTGTGTGTTTAAAAATTAAGCCTATTGTATTGTCTTTTTGGTTTAATGTATATTTGTGTTTGATACCTGATGCGTTCAACTGTCATTTAAAGTCCGATTGCTAGTATATATACTTTTCTCTGAAAAATTTAATAAACATTCTTGTGAGTTAAAAAAAAAATAATCTTATTTAGTGTGCATCAAAGACAGTTAGATGGACATTCCAAACTACTAGAATGCTGCTGAACCTGTTTATTTTACATATATTGCCACTAACAGAAGCAGTGAGCTTAAAACATAAGGGAGGTACGAAAAAGTAACCCTCATGATTAGAAGGGCTCTATCTAGGTGTCTTGGAATGTGTGTTCTGATGTAGGACTGAAAAACTGGTGTAAGGCAGGTCAGGACTTCAAGTTTGGGTCCACAGATTTTCAAATGTGTAAAACTTTCAAAAGTGAACGTTTAGGGTGCCAAGATAATGGCAATGGCATCCAGACTCTCAATTAATTTATGCGCACATCAATTTATTACTTGTAAAGTAAGACTGGATATTAAATGTTAGATTTCCAGAAATCTCCATCTCATAGGTCAGTGAGCCAATGATTCCCTGACTCCTCTAAGTCTGACTATTACTGATCCAGAGAGACCAGAAGTCCACAGTGGAGGACACTTGAACCTCTGAGTGAGATCTTGGCAAGGGTGCCGAAACACTAAATAGCTGCTGGGCACATTAATAACAGTCTGAAGCTGGGATAGATTGGTGGGGGAAATGCCATTGAGGACAAGGTTGCAGTAGTCAAGGTGGGAAATGAGGGGAATGGATAAGAGTATTTGTTTTATCTTGGGTAAGAAAAGGACACATATATACATATATCAAACTTTAGAAGGTGGAGGCAACAGCATAGGGAGAGAGACAAAAGTGGATGGTGATAGCAAGGCAGCAGGCTTGGGAAACTGAGGAAATTGTGATTGTGAGATGGTGAGGGATCTTTGAGGGGGGGGGTAGTGACTTTGGGAGGGGAGAACATACAAAAGATGTGTACAATAGGAAAAGCAGAGGACAAAGACCTTGTGGGACCCCAACACATAGTGACATCGGAGGGGAGGATGTGCTAGAGGTAGAGACGCTGAAGGAACAGTTAGATAAGTAGCGTTGAAAGCAGTAGAGAGGTCTAAGAGGATGGGTAGGGAGAAGTGACCCTTAGACTTATAAAGGATAGTCCTTTATAGATGCCAGGGGGTCTCAGGCATAGGAAACGTTCTACTAGTTGGAGGGAGGAGGTAAATAAACTAATTTTGAGAAGTTTGGCATCTTTTTTTTCGGCAATAGGGGTAAATAGCAGTGATAAAATACTGACATTTCCTGAATTAAATTCTGAAATAATGTGTAGAGCCTTATCTATGTGAAGTCTACACTTTCTCCCCTCGTTTGCCCAAGTTTCCTCCCACACTCCAAAAACATAGTAGCAGGCCAATAGGCTTCCGACAAAATTAACTCTAGTCTGTATGTGTTAGGAAATTTAGACTGCAAACTCCAAAGAGGGTCAGGGACTGATGTGAATTACAAACATTCTTAATGTTATCGCTTACAATTTTTTCATGGTTTGACTCTTCAGGATTCCTGCGCTGTGGGCAGCTCACACTATCGAGTAAATGTAATGTATATTTCATTAGCCATTTTCATTCTGTGTACTGATCACATAGTATCACAAGAGATATGTATAGATGTATTCTCTGTTAATCAAATATCTTAGCGTTACAGTTAAGCATAAAAAACTTGGCAGTAGGAGAGATTATGCTTTTCAAAAGGTAATTAAATCTTAGTAATTTGGAGACTTTATTGCTCCTTTGCCCTCAGATTTTCCCACTATAAAAAACTTAAATTATGATTCCACTATTGTGATTAATGATAAAGATTGAAGAACAACACTGTTCCCAAACCACACTGAGATTTATGTCCTTCCTTCTGCATAAGTAGCTCTGGATCCTGAATTTTCCTTGCTATAATTATATTCCTTGGGGAAATAAAATAAAAGGCGTTGTTGTAGAGTTTTACACGCACAGAAAGTAAACAAAGAAAAAGAAAAGGGTATTATTTGTAAATACTGAGAAATAAATATATGGTTAAATGGCTTCTACACATTATTTATAGCAAAGCAGTCTCTGTATTTTTACCTCAATAGTTATATGATTATTATTTATAGTCTTGGCTGTGTAATCTTTTCTTGCTTCACACACAATCTGTATTTTAGTAGCAGTATTATTCATTACAATGTTTTACAACTGTTTTGGAATGCAATATGTAGAAAGTATCAGTGTGACTACTGTACTTGCTATGCTAAAAATATAATATTTAGGGGGAAATTCAATTCCCCCCGAAACAGCGTGGCGCTATATCTATTACTGTTAATACGATAGTTTTAACTAGAGATGGTCACGGAAACCCCGTGTTTTGGTTTTGGTTTTGGTTTCAGATCTGGATTACCTTCGTGTCTTGGCTTTGGTTTTGTTTTTCGCAAAACCGCCCTTGCGTGTTTTGGTTTTGGTTTTGTTTGGTTTTGTTTTGCAATTTGTGTAAAAAATAAAAAAAATTTGGTCTAAAATAACCTAATTCAGTGCTCCACCTGTTTCTTGGTTAAGTGAGTCAATAGAAATGCCCAAAGCAACTTTTCTGTTTGGCTCTAGTAGTGCAAATTAAGAAAAATACAGTTTAATCCCTGGTAGGCCGTCCTTAATTCTAACACTTGCCTGCAAATTATACAGACAAGCCTGGTTGTCTTCCTCTCCATCTTTGACTATTGACAATGTAGCTATCGTCTTTGGGTGTATATTACACCCTCCACTTGTTGTTAAATAGAAAAAAATCAGCCTGCATTGACTGTACGTTAAATAGAAATGGACAAAGGCAGTTTGGTGTCAGTCTGTGTTAGCCCCCCCCTCCATTTGTAGTTAAATAGAAAAAAAAATCAGCTGGTATAGACTATAGAATATAAAAAGAAATTGACAAAGGCAGTTTGTTTTCTGTCTGCATCAGCCCCCCCCCCCCCTCCACTTCTAGTTAACTAGAAAAAAAAGCAGCCTGCATGAACTGAACAATACAATAGAAATGGAGAAAGGTAGTTTGGTATCTGTCTGTATATTACACCCTCCACTTTTAGTTAAATAGAAAAAATCAGCCGGTATATATTGCAGAATAGAAATAGAAATGGTCAAAGGCAGTTTGGTTTCTGTATGTATCAGACCCCCTCTCCACTTGTAGTAAAATAGAACAAAATTCAGACGGTATAGACTGTACAATATAAATAGAAATGGACAAAGGCAGTTTGGTGTCTGTCTGTGTATGACACCCTACCCTTATCGTGAAATTGACAAAACAGCAGACTTTCAAGACTGTACGTGATATAGAAATGCCCCAAGTCCTTTCCTATTTGGGGGTAGATTACACTCTACACTTATATAGAAAGTTTTAAAAAGATGTTGTCGTCATCATCTTCAGCATCATCCTCACCCTCATCAGTGTGTACATCATCATCACAGACTATCAATTCATCTCCGCTTGAATCCACCATTAGAGAACTGTCAGTGCTTGGATGTATTTGATGGTAAAGGCCTTCCTCGTGGAAAATGTAGTTCATTTTGATGAACATCATCTTCTCCACATTTTTTGGAAGTAACCTCCTACGTCGATCACTGACTAGGTTCCCGGCTGCGCTGAATACTCTGGCAGAGTACACACTGGAGGGTGGGCAGCTTAGGTATTGCAAAGCAAGTTTGTACATGGGTTTCCAAATGGCCTGCTTTTCTTCCCAGTAAGGAAAGGGACTGTCTGACATTTCCATATCAATTACCTCTTCAAAATAATCCTCCACCATGCATGTTAATACTCGGATTGGATGGAGCTATGGACAAGGTCACACATTTTTTTGAAAAATCTTTCAAACCAGCCCAGATGGTAAACTGTAGTGGTCTGCCCCCTGCGCCATCCCTGTTTTCCTTTTGCAAGTTTAATTTTTTCCGAGCAGCAGCTGCTTGAGAAACTGAAGGCGGACAAGTCGTCAAGCCAATGCCCAGTCCAGCGGACAACTTTCTGACCAATAGCTCCTTGCAAAGGTTCACATCTCGCTCATTTTGAAGCAAGGATTCAATGTAGGTCTTAAACCTTGGATCAAGCACAGTGGCCAAAACGTAGTGATCCGATTTCAAGATTTTAATTTCTCGAGGATCATTGTGAAGCGAATTAAGTACTTGATCGACAAGGCCAACATACTTTGTGGAATTGCTATTTTTCATCTCCTCCTTCAGTTTCTCATGCTGCTTTTCCAATAGTCGAATTAAGGGAATGACTTGGCTCAAGCTAGCAGAGTCTGAACTCACTTCACATGTCACAACTTCAAATGGTTTCAGCACCTTGCACAGCACAGAAAGGATTCCCCACTGTGCAAGAGTGAAATACATCCCCCCTCCTTTCCCAATGTCATGGCTTGTGCAATACGCTTGGATGGCTTTGCGCTGTTCCTCCATCCTCTGAAGCATGTACAGAGTGGAATTCCACCTAGTTAACACCTCTTGCTTAAGTTGGTGGCAGGGCAACTGTTCTTGGAGCTGCTGCAATCTCCCACATGTTGTGCCAGAATGCCTGAAATGCCCCGAAATTTTACGGGCCACCAAAAGCATCTCCTGCACCTCAAGGTTATTTCTTAGGAAGCCCTGCACCACCAAGTTTATGGTGTGAGCAAAACAGGAAATGTGATGGAATTCACCCAGCTGTAATGCTCACACAATATTGTTGGAATTATTAGAAATGACATATCCTGGGGAGTGTCCAAGTGGTATAAGCCATGTATCACATCTCTCAGTTTTTGTAACAAATTATCAGCTGTATGCCTGTTAGTGAAGCCGGTGATACAAAGAGTGGCCTGCCTGTGACAAATGTTACATAATGGTGTACATGCTGCTGCTGTTCCTACTGGTGAAGGTGAATGACCAACCCAGTAGGCTGTCACAGTCATATAGTCTTTGGTTTGCCCACTTACACTTGTCCACATATCTGTGGTTAAGTGGACAGTGGGCAGAATGGCATTTTTCAGCGCAATCACAACATTTTTACACACTTTTTGGTATAGTTGCGGAATAGCTTTACAGGAAATATGGTGTCACGATGGAATTTTGTAACGCGGACACAAAACCTCAATTAACTGTGAAAAACCAGCATATATTGTGGATATTGGACACAGGTCCAACACTTTCATAGTAGCCATGGCGTCTGTGATTCGCTTGGCGACTGGGTGACAGCTGTCATATATGCTTCCCCTAGCAAATGATTGTTTCACAGTTAATTGTTGTAATGTAGGACTGCTCTTTTTCTTGGCCTTCTTATGGGAGGAAGATTCACCTCCAGCAGCAACAGCAGCAGCAGTGGGACTAACGCTTTCTTCAGAGGAATCAATTATAGTGCATGAGTCATCCAGCCCTCATATTGATGAGGATGGTGTTGTGGGTGTAGATTGCAGCCATTGGGATGTAGGTGACAGAAGGGTCCTAGCTGATGATGGAGTGCTTGTAATTTTTTTAGAAGAACTTTCAGCTTTTCCCAACACCTTGCCATGAACTCTCGTCAAATGGTGTAACATGGATGAGGTTCCAAGATGGTTAAGGTCCCTCCCTCGACTGACTGTGGCTTGACATACACTACAAATGGCTATGCAACTGTTGTCAGGATTTGGGTAGAAATAATTCCACACATAAGTGGATTTTTTTTGTTTTATGCTCAGGAATGACAATGGTCTTTTTCTTGTCACGTGCCAGAACTGCTGCCACTGGTGCAGGACTTACACAAACAACCTCATCCTCATTAACATCCTCATTAGTGCCCTCGTCGCCTACACAAATCTCCCCCTCATCCTCTTCTAATTGCAAAGTGGCATGCTTAATTGGTGTATCACCGGCTACACTCGGGCTGTTCATGCACACATCAGCAGAAATGCAGAAAGGGCCCTTCTTTATGGGTACACTAACAGAATGCTCACGATTACACATAGCACTCGTGGATGGACTCTCCTCAGGGATTGGTGCCATTTCTGATTCTGAGCATACATTTTCCTCTAATGCCTTACTGTTTTCTTGCAGCTCGGCTTTCACTCATAACAATAGTTGTGCACCACTTTTGGACTCCAAATTACTTGGTCTTTCTTGGTCAAGAGTGACCTTACAAGAAGAAGGGTCAGTTACTTTTTTAGATCTCGCAGTAATAGAGAAAGGCAAAGGCCTCATTCTTTCTTTGCCACTGCGTGTGTAGAATGGCATGTTGACAATTTTTTTTTTTATCGGCAGTTAACTTTTTCTGAGTTCCAGTTCTTTTTCGCTTCAGCACGGTAAAAAAAATATTTGTGTGTGTTTTTTCCCTGATTTAAAAAACTATGTACTTTTACATAGGCTTTACCAGATGATGTACAGGGAAGACTAAAATCAGGACTGGTGCCAGCACCTGCTAGCTGATCCTGCTCATATGTGGACTGCTTTGAATCCATTTTAATGAGCCCAAAGAACTTGTAGTGCCAAACATTAAATAGATAGTGCTGCTAGATAATACTTTCAGCACCAGAAAAATTGTGGTTTCACACTGGGGAATATGGGACACTCCAGAGCACTTGTAGTACAAAATATTAAATAGATAGTGCTGCTGGATAATACTTTCAGCACCAGAAAATTAGTTTTTTCACACTGGGGAATATGAGACACCCCAAAGCACTTGTAGAGCAAAATATTCAATAGATAGTGCTGCCAGATAATACTTTCTGCAGCCAGAAAATAGTTTCTGTAGGAGGGAATATGACACCCCAAACAGTTGGTAATGTTTGCAAAAATGCCTACTCTATCCTTCTCTGTTCCTGCTATAACAATTGCTAGAAGAATTTCAAGAATAATTGTTCTGTCCCTGCTCTATTGCTGCTGCGACCTAACCCTTCTCTCTCCCTCTGTTAAATGGCGATGGATTGCTGTGGAGGCTGGTATTTATGCATTTCAAATATCGCGAGAACCGAGCTTTGAGATCCGACGACGTCACGATGATGTTTTGCCTTGATTTCGATTCCGAATTGGCGCCAGAGTACCGAGCGTGCTCGACTCGGTACTCGGATAGGTGAAGTTCGGGTGGGTTCGGTTCTCAGGAACCGAGCCTGCCCATCTCTTCCCCCAAATAAAATTCTTCCTTTTTAAAGCCTCTATCTCTTGGGGGTCTTGCTTCAGCTGAGGAATTGGGATTAGATGGGGTTGTCAGGAAATTGAAACTAGGGCTTTAGCTTTCTGGACACCCCTTCTCGCTTGAATTGTGTTGCATTAACCATGTATGTATTCATTTAATGCCTGTTGTAGAATTCTTAAATGTTGCCAGGTGGAGGTGTAGAGGTATATACAGAGTATAATTATTACTATAAAAATTAATTCATTTTTATTAGTACAGCATATGGTATTGTAATTCATTAATTGTATTCAACATTGACATTTTGTAAGAGCATCACATGTTAATTAGCTGTTTGTCTGTAACTGCAGTTTTATCTTAAATGTCACATTTCAAAGGTGAGGGCACTACTGTGAGTCTTATGTGTTGGTGATTTAGAAACCCTTATGGAAATCCCCCAATCTAATGTAAAACTGTGCTGAAAAAGCAATTTCACTGGTTTTTGGATGGTTTAATATTGGTTGAATCTTAATCTGAGATAATGCATTTCCCTTAAGTTTAGAACCACCTCCTTTTTTAAATATTAATATGCAATGACTCTGAATCATGTGCTATTAACAAGAGAGATGTGCCCCTTGGAAAAGCCAGGGAAGAATAAGCTGCATATGCTCATAGGAATGTTGCCCATTGTTCCAGTCAATCTCGTCCTGATTGGTGGGCTCACCTCAGTCCACCCTATCTACCCTTCTAACCACAGTAGTAGAAGCCCTAGTGTTTTCAGCATTGTGCTGGTTATTGCTAGAGGGGGGCCCGGTCATTTCTTGCAACAGACCCCACTTCCTAGGGAATCCAGCCCAGCACTGAACAGCCTGGGGTTGACTGTCATTATGGCAGGGGGACCCATGCCGCGTGTAACTCTGCTATAGTGCCATCCATCCCAGGCTGGTTTGCCTAGTGCTGGTTGCATGAAAATCAGGGGGAAATTTTTCCCCTATTTTTGCGCAACCAGCATTAGGCTGGCAGCACTAGGGTTAAAAGTGGTCGGACGGGGGGACCCCACGCTTTTTCTTTTGAACATTTATCTATTTTTAAACTTTTGACAGCCGCGGGGACCTGCAAATCTATAGACAGACAGTGTAACAGTGATGTGTTTACTAATCACACAGCTAGAATGCAGTGTGTTGTATTTAGTGATTTTTAAAGCAAACTCAGGAGAGTTTGCTTAATCGCAGCTTCATACATTTGAGACTTGTATAGCTAGAGTGGCAAACAGTTGGAACTTTGATCTCTATCGATTTTGGAAATAGCGATTTTGACAGAAACACATCTCTGTCGATTTTACATGAAATCTCAGGTTCATACATCAGCGAGTTTCAACTCTCCGAGAAAATCGCTGAATTTTCAAAATCGCAGCTTGATACATTTACTCCCAGATGTATTACATCATTTGAAAACAAAAAAAATAAAGAAATAAAGAAATCAGTTAGGGGAATATTCACTAAACCGCGGGTTTGAAAAAGTGAATATGTTGCCTATAGCAATCAATCAGATTCTAGTTGTTATTTTGTAGAATGTACTAAATAAATGATAACTAGAAACTGATTGGTTGATACAGGCCGTATGTAGAGGCACTTCAATAGCGGAGGGGAGGGGTTTCTGGAGACTCAGAAGCCCCCCCTGCAGGCGCCACTGTATATGTACGGTATATATGATCTCTGAGTTATCTATAGATAACTCAGAGATAGGATACAAACATAGGATACAAATTGTTTTACTTTACATAGATGTAAAGTAAAACAATTTGTATCCTTTGTTTGGCTATGTGTTTCTAATCAGGGGAGGGCTAGCAGACTTTAGCCCGGGAAGCAAGCACACAGCACTGGCCCATAAGTAGCGGCCCATCCTTAAAGGGTGGTTTTTGGTACAATATATATTTATCTATATAAAAAGAGGCTATTTTAGTGTTGGTTAATCCATATATATATATTTTTATAAATATATATATTTTTATGCCCAGGCCCAGAGCTGGATTAAGGCTCTGGTGGGCATAGGCACTTTAGACAGGGTAACCCCCTATGATGTAACATAGTTATCATTTTAGATAAATACACAGGCAATACTGTGTGTACTACAGTTAGGTGCACGCAGCTCTGCCTTCACAAGTAGTACAGTGTGAAGCAGGACATACCTTCCAACTGCCCTAAGTCACCCAAATCCTACCTGTTCTTGACAATTTCACCGCATGTGAGTGCTGGTTTCTTAACTCATTTGCTGCTTGTCTGGATCCTGGAATGTTGGATGCCCTATTAGGAAAAAAAATGGGTACATAAAATTTAGAAAGCTCCAAACAGTCTCGGTGTTAATTTAATAGCATCCACGTTTTATAATTAGGCCTCCCTCCAGCCCTAACCTTAAAATAATAATATTCTCATTTGGTAAATAGATCTAATTCTCTCCAACCAACCCTAACATTAAATAGCAAACACATTTAATATATATTTAGCAACAAAAAACGAATGCAGCGCTCAAATCTAACTATCTCCCAGTAGGACTAGTAAAGCATAAATAGCAGATCACGAGTGGTCAAATGTATAAAATAGTATTTAATATCACAATAAAATCATACATATATTACCTATTGATGCTTAAATGATGGTAATAGGAGGAAAGATATACAGAATCTACGTCACAGTGCACTGTGACATAGAATAATATAACAATTCGGACACACAGTGATCTTAAGGAGATAATTCTCTAATGGTATAAATTAACGGGTGTGTAGAACGACGCATCTAATTCCAATCAGAGACAGTGAGTATTATAACATATCTTACTCATTTATGTGTCTTTCTCCATCTATGAGCCAAGCGGGGTATGAAGTGGAATACACTTTTCATGGTGAACTAATACTATAAAACCAACTGGAAGCGGAGGCTTCAGATTATCTTTACTCTGTACGGAGCTATACATATGGCTATATAGATATTATGATCCATCGGAAAAAGTCTTTTATTATTATATGTGGACTAATAACTACGGCAATAATCAGCATTTTTTTCTGGGAGGAATTTGCAGAGCAATGCTCAATTCTTATATATTTTTTGACCACAATATTGGCTACAAGGTATACAGCTGTTATACATAATACTAATAGTAGCGGTGTGGTTCCAACAATTTAGACTCATGAGCACTATTACATATGGTTTTTTACAGCCAATGAATTGTTATATTATTCTATGTCACAGTGCACTGTGACGTAGATTCTGTATATCTTTCCTCCTATTACCATCATTTAAGCATCAATAGGTAATATATGTATGATTTTATTGTGATATTAAATACTATTTTATATATTTGACCACTCGTGATCTGCTATTTATGCTTTACTAGTCCTACTGGGAGATAGTTAGATTTGAGCGATGCATTCGTTTTTTGTTGCTAATTCTATTTGTTGGTGGGCGCAGCCACTTGGTTTATGCAGCAGCTTGTCTTCTATCTATTATAACATTGGGAGTACATTATTAACCAGTTGTCTCCCCTCTATTCCATTTATCTTTATTTGTATTATATTGGCGCCATATCAGGGGTATTTTTCTGACATTTAAGATATAAACCGATTTCTTTCCTTCCAAACAGCCTCACCAATAGATTAAATTGCCCCACTGCCACCCCACAAATAAAATAGCACCCATTATATAACTAGCCCCCTCCTGCACTCCATCATTAAATAGCCTACCTCCCACACTAAATTAAGACCCCCCTTCCCTCACACATTATAATGAAATGCTCCAAACACACACACACACACACACACACTATATTGACATGCTCCACACACACACACACACACACACACACACTGTATTGACATCACACACACACACACACTGTATTGACATCACACACACATGTAACAGATACTGGATTATTACTACTAATCTTGATTAGCGCTGGCTTACCTGAGGTGCGATGTCTAACGATCTCCTCGGTGTTCACCAAGAACCGCGGCAAGGCGGGGTGGGCTTCGCTGCCAGGAGTCGCAGGTTTCGGTCCTCAGGTTTGTCCCAAGATGTAGTGCAGCGGAGTGGAAGCGGAAGATGCGGAGTCAATAAGGCCGGTTCGGTACACAGGAATGGAGGTAGGCAGAATCTGGAGGCAACTCGGAGTCAATCAGGCCGGAGTCGGTACACGGGTCACAAGAATGAAAGGGTAGTCAGCAAGCCGGGTCGGTACAAAGGGGTTGGAGAGCCAGAATAGTGGAGCAGGCAGGGTCAGAATCACAGGCAGACACAGGAGACTGGAGGACACAAGAATCCACGAAGCACAGGAGCCAGGAACAGGTAAGTGTTGCTCTGACACTCAGCGAGTGTCAGAGAGTGGTTTAAGTACTATTGGGGATTCAAAATGGGCACCTCTGGATGCGATCACGTGACCGACTCCGGGTTGCGGTCACGTGACCGCGAAAACCGTAAGTGCGGCATCCAGACGGAGCGACGGACAAGGTAAGTTCGTAACAACACACACACTGTATTGATATCACACACACACACTGTATTGACATATCACACACACATACACTGTATGGACAGCACACACACACACTGTATGGACGGCACACACACACTGTATGGACGGCACACACACTATATTGACATCTCACACACACTATATTGACATCTCAATCAAACTACATTGACAGCACACACACACTACATTGACAACACACACAATACATTGACAGCACACACACCACATTGACAGCACACACACACTACATTGACAGCACACACACTACATTGCCAAAACACACACACACACTACATTACAGCACACACACACCACATTGACAGCACAAACACACACATACACTACATTGCCAGCACACGCACACACACACACACACACTACATTTTCAACACACACACACACACGCTACATTGCCAGCACACAGACACCCTACATTGACAGCGCACACACACACACTTCATTGACAACGCACACGCACACTCACACACACACACACACACACACTACATTGTCAGCACACACACCACTTACCTTGTTCCGTCGCACGCGCTGATCTTCACACATGTAACGGCACCTGTCACGTGGTGCATGTCCCGTGTGACACCGAGGCCACACAAGGGGAGGAAGGTGAGAGGGAGAAGGGGGAGGGGCCGAGGATCAGCGGCCAATGACGAAAGGTGGCTGGTTCCAAAGGATGGACCAGCCACAAAGTAAGAGACTTGGGCCGGTCCCTATACCAGCCCAAAATAGCCTTTTTCGGGTCCGGCCCGGGGAACAACTGGCCCCATGCTCCTGGCCCAGCCCGCCCCTGTTTCTAATAACACAGAAAGGGATGAATCCGTTTGTTTATATTCATAATAGAGTAGTATATTCATAATACATTAGTAGTCGTTCTGTCATCAGTTGATGACAGAAATTTGGGGATTTAGCAATTTACACGGAAATATGGGTATTTGAGGTGGAGGTCAATAGATGTGTGATATTTGGGCGGTATAGAGCCTGGTCGAACAAAGGAGTCACTTGAGTAGTGATCACCTACTCTTAGTTGGAGTGCTTTAGCTTCACAGTTGGTGCTCCCTATCTATGGCTGTAATGGTACAAGATGAATGTTTAAAAAGTTTGAGTAGAAAGATGCCTCTTGAAAACATTTAAGATGTCATGGGTTTAGTAAGTATTTTCAATGTGACAAAAATTACAGATAATTATTATTTATTACAGATAAGACTTTGAATCAGCTGAGCAATTAGCTCAGATGTAATTTGTTTCTCAATTAGCCTCAGTGTAACTTAGCATTCAGTCTAAGGGAGCAGACGTGTTCGGGGGCAGATGTGTTGGTGCTTTCCCGCACTAAGGGCAAAATGTATCAAACTGTGAGTTGTCTAAATCTCTGGTTTTTGGCTTGATTATTAAATGCAAAACCCTGCATTAATGGTTGAAGATAAAGCTGATGCATTAATGTGGACCTGGCATTTGCTCAAGCAAAGGTTGTAACAGTTACTGTTTGGGCACAGAAATAGATTTGTGGGACTGAAAAGGCTCAGAGGGAAATTTTCTATAGTGCAGTTTCAGGAAGCAGCATGCACATGGACACAAGTGCATACTTGCCTATCTACCTAGTTATCTGTAATTGTGTGAGCGGTGCAAGAGACCACTCACAATTGGCTTTCTGGCACATTGCAGATTAATTCATTTTAAATCACATTCTCTTCAAGAGCAATCCGATTGTTACATAGAATTTCTTATTCTTTCCCATTTAGATTAGCGTCTTCCCATTGGATTATGGATCAAAAAGTAAGAAGATTTTAGGTATTTATCATAGGTGCAGCATTTAATAATTTTCTTATGGGGCAAAAAAATGTATTACTTATGTTGCCAATATTTATTTGTGAATAGGCTATTATTAATATATTTATAATGGGGGCCATAATTACTACCTTTATTACGAGAGTCATTATTTTTATCTCTATTACTAGGACATTATTTATTTACTACTTTATAACCCTTCTAGTGCACACTTGTGGCACTACAAGTGGGGGCAAGTCTGTTTTTTAAACTTGGTGCCCTTCTAAAAACATTATTTGACTTTTTTATTTAACTCTTTTAAAAAAGGGTCTTTTAATAAAATAAGTTTATCCACATTCTTTATGATCTCTCTAATCTGAGCTGTAAATTCTGTTATAAAGGGAACTATAACATTCTTTTCAACCTATGTTTTTTAGTTCTATCATTTCCCATAAATATCTCCTGTTGAATCTTCCGAGCCTCATTACTGCAGCCTAAAATAAGTTTCTCATTATACTCTCTCTATAGAAAACAGAGAAGGTATAAGTTATAAAATTCACCCTGTGACTCATAAAACTTATTATCTGTGTAACTTCTATGTATTCTTACAATTTTTTCTTTTTAGGGATATTTTAGTCCATGGTTTGTTGTGGCAATTCTAGGGCATCAAAACATTTTTGGCGTCAACTTTTTGTCTGAATGACAATCTTCATGATACAGTTCTAAATTTAAAATAAGCTATTCAAATAATTTCATTTTTATGTATTAGCACTTCATTCTGTGCTGGGTGACACAGCCCCTTGGTGCATGAGCAACTTTTAAACTTTAGCCTTTATTTTGACTGTACAATGAGTCTATGATTTTGAGCCAGGGTGCCACCTTTGGCAGACCCACCGCCTCCTCTGCAGCAATCTCATTTTCAATCAGATCTTTTGCAAACTTCATGGAGGAAATCTGGTGGAGTCAGACCCATTAAACTATGTGCTTCGAAAGTGTGTTAATAAACTGTTTCAGCCATTGTTCAGAGCCACGAGGCCTTTCGGTTGCAGAAAAAACTTCAGCTCTGAAACATTACTGAGAGAGGTGGTCAAGAATAACTGCTTTGACCTTTTGATAGTCCCCATCGTCTTCGCTCTGAAACCTGCATAGGCCACTTGTGCTTCCTTTTTTAACAAGGGTGCCATATGGATTTCCCAGAAAGGCGAGGCTTGGGCCAACGCTATTCTCTCAAATATGTTTATTAAAGGCATCAGGAACATCTGCCTTCTTCATCTTAATGATTAGAGCAGTCACTGGAAAGGACAGAAATAGTAGATTTGCTTCAGTTTTTTTCTTCAGCAACTCCTTCTAATGAGCAACCCTCTCCTGCTAGAAAAGCAAAAGAGGATCCTAAGTCTGTTTGGTCATAAACTTCGTCAATGTCTGTATTTCTTGTAGTTGACACAGGTTCTGGACTTGTAACTCTTTCAGGAGTGAAATAAGCTGTTAACTAAGGGTCTCCATGATGGCGTACTTGAATAATAAGTGTAAGGACTTGACTTGAAAAGTCTTCGAACACAAACTTCTGAAAGGCAAGGGTCAAACAAGACTCCAGAGAAAGGTATATATTTTGAATATGGCTCTATTATGCCAAAGTGCAGGAATGGCAAACACAGCAACACAGCTCCACAACCACACAGGAGTGAAGAGATTCATATATAGTTCAAGCAGTAACAGAGGGGAATACAGAGTGAGCTGGCAGACTACACACCTTCACAGACAACTTTACACTAATGACTGCACCAAAGCATGCCCAGTGTGAGGAAAGCTTGGAGCAATTGCTCACTTCTTGGAGAAGATAACTCTTTTACTACTAGACAATTACAGTGATTACTTTAACACAACTGTTCTTGGGATTACGTTTACAACTAGGTCACTACTAGAGGCTTGCAGTGATTACTTACGTAATATCTAACTCAAATACTACTACCATAGGATTGCATTAATTTTATAACAGCAAGCTCTTACTACTAGAGGATTGTTGTGATTGCTTTCACAGCTAGTTTACTTTCTCCCTAGATTATGGTAGTGCTTACATTTACAAAACCTAGGTCACTTTATTACTAGACGACTGATTACCAGCATAATAACTAGGCCATATAACTACCAGATTATTATAGTGATTACTTTGACAATAACTAGGTCACTTTATTACTTGAGAATTGCAATGATTACATACACAATAACCAGGCCATTTTACTACTAGAGGATTGTAGTAATTATGTTTACAATAATTAGGTTATCATACTAGTAGAGGATTGTAGTCATAGGCACCAGCTCTGTGAGTGCTATGGCCAGTAATCATGTCTATGCATGGCATTGTTCAGTCATATGGAGTAAAGAACATACTTGCCAACATTTCTTTTTCTTTTTCCGGGAGATGCCGGCTGGGACGTGGGCGTGCAGGGCGCGGGGCGGCGAAATCACGTCATTTTGGCCCCGCCCCCGTGACGGAATGACGCAAATCGCGTCATTTTACAGCGGGGGCGGAGCTAAACGCCGCGATTCAGGGTGAATCGCGGCGTTTAAACTGAATTTTTCCCACGTCCTATCAGGGAGATTGCTACACTCGTCCGGGAGACTCTCGCAAAATGCGGGAGTCTCCCGGACAATCCGGGAGAGTTGGCAAGTAGGGTAATGAAGGATGACATGAGCACCCCGAATTGTTTAAAAAAGTTGGCTCCTATGATTGTAGAAATTCTGTTTACAATTATATGACTTTATTGCTAGAGGACTATAGCGTATACTTTTACAGCAACTGGATAACTTTACTAGTAGAAGTTATTACAATATGAAAACTAGGTTACTGGACAATTGCAGTGATTCAATATAAAAAAACTGGGGTACTTTACTACAGTTGTAACTTGTGTGAAATTATATTTTAATGCTGGGCAAATTTGTTCCCATTGTGTAGTCAAGCACTAGCATTTCTCAATATTAACTTTAAACATTAAACCATTGTAGGATTTACTTGCAATATCATGTCTAACCCCAAAGTTTGCTGTTAAATCACTATTAATATATTCTGTTGCTATGAGGACCTTAGCTGATAGTAAATAACTAAAACACTTAATTTTAAATGAATAGCTCACCGATGTCATGGTTATGAGCAGAGGTAACTGTTGGTCACTTGCAGAAAACACATGTCTTACAGTGCTCGTAAGGTAACTTACTCTCTGCTAGACCACAAATGCTGCACTATAATAAAAAAAATAACAAAAATGGGCAGTGACCCCTTCACCAAATCGTCAACAAGCCAGAGTACTTGAGAGTTTAGTCTGATTTGATAGATGATAACAGGTGGTAATACCCGAGATCAAAATCCCAAGTGCTATCCTATGTGTGCTCATAGATTAAGGGGGGGGCACAGGGGGTAGGTGCCCCATGCCCCCCTCTCTCTGAGGGCCCCCCGCCGCCTGGGAGGAGAGAAGCTGCTGCATGTTTTTATTAACTTTCTTTCTCACCCCCCCTCCCCTGCTCACGGCACCGCCCCCCCCCTTCCGCGCGGGGAGGGGGGAGTGAAAAAGAAAGTTAATAAAAACATCATTGGTGATCAGTGGCAGCAACAGTCAGCCAATCGTGAGGCTGCCTGTTGCTGATTGGCCTCAGACAGGAAGTGCTCATTTCACTTCCTGTCTGAGCAGCGCAGAGTGATGCATAGCAGAGAGCAAGGTAAGTGTGTGTGTCTCTGTCTGTCTGTCTTTGTGTGTGTGTGTTTTGACACAGGGCTTGTGGCAGTCTGTGTGTGTGAGGGCAGCAGGGGTGCTTGTGGCAGTCTAATGTGTGTGTGAGGGCAGCAGGGGTGCTTGTGGCAGTCTAATGTGTGTGTGAGGGCAGCAGGGGGCTTGTGGCAGTATAATGTGTGAGGGCACAGGGGGCTTGTGGAAATGTAGTGTGTGTGAGGGCACAAGGGGCTTGTGGCAATGTAGTGTGTGTGAGGGCACAAGGGGCTTGTGGTAATGTAATGTGTGAGGTAGGTAGTGGCTAAATAATGGGTATTATTTTGTTTGTGAGGGTGATGGTGGGGAAATTTAATTTAATAGTGGGGTTGGTGCAAAGTTATGAATGTAGGGTGGGATGATTAATTTAATGTTGGGATGGTTTGGGCGCTATTAATTAAATGTGTGGCAGAGTTTTGGAAAAAGGATTGCTATTTCTTAAAAGTGAATGCAAATTATTTAATGTATGGTAGGAAATTGGTTTATTTAATAAATGTGATTACTATTAATTTAATGTTGGGGTTGTTTGGGGGCAATAGGTCTTTTTATTAAAGATGAATAAAATTATTTTACAGTCGGGCTGGTTACAGGAAATGAGCACTAATAATAAAACATGAATTGTTTTGATTTAATGTCGGACTCCATAGAGGCATGGAGGCCTACTGTGTTCACTCATTGCTGATATTTCTATATGTCATGTACCTATTCTATTTCCAAACAGGGAACCAACATTCCAGGATCCAGACAAGCACAACTGAACTTAGGACCCAAGCGGGAAGAACAGGTAGGAGAGAGCAGGACATTCTGCCAACTGTCCTGCTTCTGGTGGGGCAGTCCTGAGTTTGGGGACTGACCCACTCAGTCAGGACTTTGTCCCAACTACAGGGACAGTTGGGAGGTATGTTCCACTTCACACTGCTCAACTCATGAAGGGGGTGCTGCCTGCACCTAACAGTAGTGCACACAGTATTATCTGTGTATTTGTCTAAAATTATAGCCATAGTACACTTTAGGGGTCCACCTGTCTAAAGTGCCCCGGGCCCCCCAGAGCCTTAATCCAGCTCTGTGTGTGCTGCATATGTTAGGTAATCGGTGAAGGGAATCCCAGCTTTTGATCATTTTGTGGCAATTGGTCATGTGTTATGGAGATCAAACAAGAAGAAAGAAGAAAACAACATTTTATGACATTCAATAACAAATATTTAATGTTATATTTAATAAAATAGCTAACTAGGGTTTTAGAAAATAAGTATTGCTACTGATGTACTTAAATTTTACCCAAAATAATACAACCAATACTTGGGGATAAATGTATTAATGTCCAGGTTCTTCAACTCCGGCGTGTTCAGCGTCTTCGGCGATTAAATTTAAAGCGGCGCTGCATTGTAAAGGGAAACTTCCCTTTACAATGCAGCGCCGCTTTAAATTTAATCGCCGAAGACGCTGAACACGCCGGAGTTGAAGAACCTGGACATTAATACATTTACCTCTTGGTATTTTGAGTTATTTTGCAAATTTAGCTGTAAGAACATGTTCAGCAATTACTGCATGTGCACTGCTAAATTGGTTATGATCAAGAGATTGCCATAGATTATATAGTGCGAAAATGTTGGTATTTTAATTATATATAAAGACCCCTGTACATTATCAAAACGGTAAAATATATAAACACAGACACACACAATTAAATACAATTTAATTGAATAAAATACAATCTAAACCCTTGTTCACTATTTTATTAAATATTTTATAAAATCCTCTTTTCTTATTTTTTGATCCATCCAAATGGAAAATAAAATCTTTCCTATAATTTTAATTTGTCATAGTAAAAATACTCTCCCCCCCCCAAGAAATATCCTGATAGAAAAAGCCCATCCGCACACCAGAGCTAACTTCTGCTAAATGATCAAAGCCGAGAGTTCCCTGGACTCCCCATCACCACCTGTCATTAACAAGCAGCCAGAAGGGAACATGTTTGTAATTTGCTGGCAGTGAACAAGAGATTCAGTTAATCTTGGCTTTGATCATTTAACGGTGATCGTTCATAGCATGTGGGTTGCTCATTTTTTTTTTTGTGTGGGGATTTTATACTTTCATTTGGACTACAATGGGCCAGGAAATATGAATATAAGATTTCATTTTTTTGAACTAATAAAGTGGTGAATGAAAGTTTTGGTGAGTGATTCAATGGAAGGTTATTTGAAAATTGTGTATGAACTTATTTTGGATGGGATACGATATAGTGACGCTGATTAATACGTCAACACTTACCCCAACATCTTCACACTGAAGGGCTTCTTCCCGACGAGGATCGATGATGACTAATGCGGCAAGCGACTGGAAGCAATCCCGATGAATGAAGAATCCGGCGCGACTTGATGATGTCACTTACATCCGCAACGCTGTTCTCGCTGCTGTTAAGGGGGTAATGTATGTATGCGGCCATGTACAAAGTACAACGCTTTGTAAAGTACATTGTACTTTACAAAGCGTTTTCCAGTGGTCCCAATCTTGTAATTTACCCTGGTCCTCAAAGCCCAGGGATCAGGAATAGCCCGAGCACTTTTCAGTACACAGCTGTTAGCGCCTAGTTATGGAAGACACACCATTTTTTAAACCCCCCTCTCCACTTCCTACTGAGATACCAATCTTGCACTGAACAACCTGCTGCTGGTTTTCATAACGGCAGGGCCAACCCATACTTGCCAAGTTTGGCAAGTTCATCTCCGGGAGATCAGGGGGGAGGTGGGTGTATGGGTATGGGGCTCGACAAATCTCACCATTTGGCCCTGCCCCTAATCACTCATCACATTTCCTGTCCTATTGCAGCAGGGGCAGGTGATGACATGCAAATCGCATCACTAAGCCCCGCCCCCACCACTTAACTATTGAAGTGGCCAGGAACACCTTCATTGTTGTTTCCTTTAACCTTCCCCTCCGTTTCTTAACTTACCATCCTTGGCCTTCTTTCTTCATCACGCCATATTCAGTGAGAAGCGGCAGGAGATAGGAGAATGCTGGGTCCCGGGCGCCACCGCATTGGTAAAAAGATAGAAGAGAAGACAGAAGAAATAGAAGAAAGAAGGCCAAGTATGCTAAGTAAAGAAACGGACGGTATGGTGAAAGGAAACATCAATGAAGGGGCAAAAGAATGAAGGAGGAGGCAGACAGTGAGTGGATGAAGAGAAGCAGACAGTGAGTACATGAAGAGGGGCAGACAGTGTGTGGGTGAAGAGGGGCAGAAAGTGTGTGTGGATGAAGGGGCACAGTGTAAAGGTGAAGGGGCACAGTGTGATGATTTTTGTACATGTTGTTTTATTTTGTTTGATCTTATTCCTCTTAATATTAGCTGTAAATTATTATTTGACAGAAATATAATTGAAAAAAATATATAAAAATATTCTTTTCCCTTGGATTTATGTGTATTATTTTTGCAAACAACTTACTAAGTATTTCTGTCCTGACCTAAATACTTATTACGTTATTTTTACTCAAATACTTAAAAAAAACGGCACTGCTCAGTAATTATTTTGGAGGGGTGACTTGAAAAAATTATGGAGACTCTAAGGGTGCCGCGAACTGAAAAAGTTTGGGAACCACTGGTCTAACCCATGCTCATGGTGTCCCTTTTATAGTGGAAACCAGCCCAAACTATCAAGCACTGGGTCTGGTGATGATTTGGGGAGATGGTATTTTACCCCTTTTTTTATTTTTTTTATTATTTACATTACACAGTGCAGCAACTGTGGTGTGAGAGGTGATAACTGTTAATTTTATACAGATGCATATGTATTTCTTTGCAAATGATTGACCTCAGCTCAGATCACAGATTCTGCTGATTCATTAGTTTAATCCAAGAAGTAAACATAGTAATTTAATGCACAAAGCACTGTACACATTAGCTGCATACTTTCCATTAACCTGTCATGCATAGAAGAATTCTCTCAAAGTTCCATCTGGTGGCAGGGAAATGTATTGCAGGGAATATCACATTTATGCTTTGGAAATCACACATGATGAGATGCAATGTGTTTCACTAAATCAGCACAAAGTAGCAGAATAATGATATAACCTGGCGCTAAGATACAAATTCATGTCTGCTAGAGGATTGCAGTAAATACTTTTACATAAACTAGGCCATATTACTGCTTTTTATCTTAGTAAGACAAACAATTTGATCTAATTGGCGCAACGTAGTTCTTATCTATAGATAACCAATTATCAAAGGGAAGAAAAACCTGACTATACCAAGATCTCTGCCCTGCCCTATGTGCGGTCAGATAGATTTGTTGTGGGTCAGGTAACTACCATTTTCCATCTGTGTCTTTGATCCATTAAGGATCTGAACATCATACCGAGCGTGTGAAATTTGATCGCTATATGGTGTATAAGAACTGCCAATTTTCAGATCTAAAATGGGACTATATTGGACTTTGCACAATAACTTCCACTTGAAGTACCATCAGAAACTGGGTGAATTAATAT
This sequence comes from Mixophyes fleayi, assembly GCF_038048845.1. Classification (NCBI taxonomy): domain Eukaryota; kingdom Metazoa; phylum Chordata; class Amphibia; order Anura; family Limnodynastidae; genus Mixophyes; species Mixophyes fleayi. Next base: position 152,867,204 of record NC_134402.1, read on the forward strand.
AATTTCCATCTGATTATCTCGTTACCATCTATCATCATCTACGGACATTTTAACATCAGTAAAACATCTATTTTATTAGGTCATCCATACACTATTTATTAGATAAGAGAGAAGTTTAGTCAGGACTTCATCATAAACAACCATCTCACGCCTTTGATTAATTTTAATAATAATTGTGTTTTACTGGGTTTTTTTATTCTGTTTTTTTGTTTATTAATAAATCATGATTATATTTGCTACATTCCTTTAGGGGAGCATCGTGTTTGGTCATTTGACCAGTTACAGTGCTGCATTTTTTCTCTACTTTTTATCTTAAATTGGGATATGTTCCTCCAATGCATATTTTTGCCCCACCAGCTTCAATGACAAAACCTACATCATCAGATTTTTTCAGCTGAATTATCTACATCATGAAACAGTTACAGTACTGTTTAATCTTGTATGATCTCAATGCTGAACTGGTATCGCAAACACTACAATTATTATTTAACATAGGTGGTATATGTGGTATATGTACTATGGTAAAGAAGGGTTGTTACATGGAGATGGTTTATACCATGTGTATCATCACTGGGCAGTACAATGGAACAGTAACATAGTTGATGAGGTTGAAAAAAGACACCAGTCCATCAAGTTCAACCTATTTTGGATCTCCTGCGATCCTGCACTTATATTTGAAATGAATCCAGAGTAAGCAACCGCCCATCTGTTTCAATTGTGAAAAATCCCCCCAGACTCAATATTGCAGTCCTATTTTTACCCTATATCCACTACTATCCTTCATTTTAATTAACGGTCGTATCCCTGGATACACCTTTCCGCTAAAAATTTGTCTAACCCTTTCTTAAACATATCTATTGAATCTGCCATCACAACCTTCCCTGGCAATGAATTCCATATCTTGACTGCCCTTACTGTAAAGAACCCCTTCCTTTGCTGGTTGTGAAATTTCCTCTCCTCTAACCTTAGGGGATGACCACGTGTCCTGTGTATGGTCCTTGGGGTAAAAAGTTCCCATGAAAGCTCTCTGTATTGACCCCTAATGTATTTGTACATAGTAATCATATCTCCCCTTAGACGCCTCTTTTCTAAAGTAAACATGCCTAAACTGGCTAACCTTTCCTCATAACTTAATGACTCCATACCCTTTATCAATTTTGTCGCCCTTCTCTGAACCCTTTCTAGTTCCAAATTATCTTTTTTATAGAGTGGTGCCCAGAACTGTACTGCATATTCAAGATGAGGTCTTACCAATGATTTATACAGTGGCAAAATTACACTGTCTTCCCTTGCATCTATGCCCCTTTTTATGCATGCCAATACTTTGTTTGCCCTTGCAGCTGCTGCTTGACATTGAGCACTATTGCTAAGTCTACTGTCTACGAGCACTCCCAAATCCTTTTCCATTATAGATTCTCCTAAATTAATTCCATTTAATTTATAGATTGCGTTCTTGTTTTTGAACAGTGACTAGCATTGATGCCTTACAGCACCCGGGTTTGACTCTGACAAGGGCTTTATCTGTTTGAAGTTTGTATTTTCTCCCAATGATAGCACAGGTTTCCTCCAGGTGTTCCAGCCTCCTCCAGTTCAAAAACATACTAGTAGGTTAATTCTCTGCTTACAAAAATGGACCCTAGTGTGCGTGTTAGAGAATATAGACCGTAAGTTCCAATGGGTCAGGGAGTGAGGTGAATGATTAAATATTCTCTGTACAGCACTGCGTAATTTAGTGGCACTATATAAATAATAACCATATTTCTTTTTACAATATAACTCTTTAGAATTGAGTTGAGAACAGGGGTGATTTTCAAGGCGGTTATGCAAGGTTGACTCTCTGTCTGTAGTTTACAAAATGTCCATTGAAATTCAGGATTTGTAGGTAATTATTTTCGGAGGGTCACAGTTCCAATTACTATCAAGAATTCACTCCCGCTTGAGAGAATTCTTATAATGTAATTGTTCTTCTTTAAATATCTTGTATTGAGTTTTGTGAGAAGCAGCTGACAGATTAGTCGTGATTAGTGTGGTCAGTTAAATAATATCAATCAATTTGATCTGCCTATTCATCACACATGCGGTGGACAAGCAGGTTGCCTAAGGCATAACAGCAAACCATGACTGGGGGATATTAAAGGATCATCAACCTGTAAAGTATGTTTTCACTCTATTTATGCTTAATAACAATTGATAACCATACAAAACTCCACTTTTTAAATTAAATTGAGGATCAGTACCTTGTGCATGCGAGTTCTCAAGGTTGTTTGGGAACATATTCACTACAAGTGTTTGTTTCAAATCATTTTAAATCACATTAAAAATGCTGATATGGAGACAATAAAAATTCTGTTTAATAACATGTATTATCTACATTTACATTGGTTCAAAATCCGAGTAATTTCCACTCCTAGTTCAAATGCACAAAGCATCAATCCTAAGAAACAGCAGCACAGTCTCTTGGAGAAAAGCCTTTGTGATACCATGCAGAACATTTGAAGGAAGAAAGCAGTTCCATTGTGTGGTATTGTGTGCAGCAATAACCCGCTCTGTGCTGGGAGCTCAACGTATATTCTTCAACTTCTTGTCTCTCTAAGTATTGACTATTACATAGAGTAAGAGATCAGTACAGCATCATCAGCCCAAATGCTTATGAGGCCGTGAATCTAGTAATGTCTCTATAACTAATGCCTAAATCTTTATTATATAAAAAAAAAATCTAAAATTCAAAAATATATTATATGGCCAACAGTATATCATTTTATTCTCTTATTAAATTTGCGTTACTATAGAGACTTTAACTGTACTTCAAATGCAGCATGACTCTTTGGATTAAAATGACCAAGGACCTGTCACAGGGCACATCAATTATGCCTTTCACCACTAGCCACACTGCATTTCAATAGTATTTCTATTGAGTGGACAGAGTTAGTAGATTGAGCGTGAGACCCACAGTTTGGGAGGTGCTCCATCACAGTCTTTATCCTCCTGTATGTCAATGAAACCAGTATGAATTCATTCATTGTTCTGTAACTCATAACAACCAACCAACTTTAAGGCAGTGATAATCTGATTGGCAGTTAAGGATTACATCATATTTATGCACTTTGCATCATGTTAGTAAATAAACCCCAATATAATGCATTATGCATTATGTCACTGAATAAAGTATACAACTATTATCAAATTATGCACATATGAACATGGGGCAACATGGTGGCTTAACACTTCTGAATCCCAGCACTGGGGTCATCAGTTCAATTCCCTACCATGGCCTTACCTGTGTGGAGTTTGTATGTCCTTCGTGTGTTTGTGTGGGTTTGCTCCATGTGCTCCGGCTTCCTCCCCCACTCCAAAACCATACTAGTAGGTTAATTGGCTGCTAGTAAATTGACCTTAGTCTCTGTGTGTGTGTGTGTGTATATTTGTGTGTGTTAGAAAATTTAGACTGTAAGCTGTAATAGGACAGGAACTGATGTGAGTGAGCACTGCGGAATTAGTGGCGCTATATAAATAGATGATGACAATAATATTGATGAAGTGCTGTAGAGTTTCATGACTCATTTCATATGATCTCAAGTTATGTTTTTGCAAAAGTGTGTTAAATGATTTCTGTTTATTGTAAACTAATGGAAGAAACAAAGATATATCCAAGGCTGTGAGTTTGGTAGGTGTGTCTTATTATGGAAACAGTCAGGGACATTACCGGTATGGGGATGCAAGCAGTTGAGTATCCGCTTTTTGAGACCTCCAAAGGAGATAGCTGGAAGACCATATTTCCTCTTTCCATTCAATCTGTCATAATGCATGTTTCATAAAACCAGACATCTCCTCAATATTAATACTTGACTTTCTCAATTTTCAGATGTTTGTTTTATTTGTTTAAATGACAGTTTTCTAAATAACACGTCATACTACACATTTTCCAAGTGATGGTCTCAATATGTTACTTAATTGTGGTACTTTTATTGTTGTGTTGCTTTATGAGATCTGCCATTTTAATTTCTCATATGTGATTGTATATATTTTCTTATCGTACAGATGTTCTGCCCTATCTAATGATTAATTATGCAACAACTCAATGCTTCATATGTCTCATAATAAATAATTAATTCTGTCTCTTTCTGAATGCTAAATGATTATGTGACAATGTTGCACTATAAGTAATTTTGCTCTCTGATTCTGCCAGCTTGACAATGACTCTATTGTAGAAAGAAAACTCATAGTTTTTAGTGTAGAGTTATGGACTGTTATATCTGTTATGTTGTGACTATGGACTTGTGTTCCAAGTGTGAAGTGTTATAGTATGAGTTTAAATCATGGCTCAGCAGGGCAAGATAAATAATATTTTTTATAAATTCTGACTAGTTTGCTGCTAATAGTTCAACATGACCTGGACTGGACCCATTGGGGAATATTGTGGTAACATAATAACAAAGCAGAAAGAACACACACTGTGTGTACAAGCTGGCCAAACGGTCCCTCATACTCCATAGAAAGAATGTGGATTTCATTGGCACTTTAGATAATAAGTAACCACTTGAAAGTAATTACTACCTGAGGTGTAGAAATGAGAAAAATTGTTAATCCTGATGAAGCAGTAAATTGATACACAAAATATGTAATTATTTTAATGTTCAATAGTGTCCAGATCTATGAATGTTTTGTATTTAGCCATGTAAACTGGTTCTACTGGACAGCCATTATCGTATGCTTCTAAATACTTACCAAGTATCTCTGTATGCTTACTCCTGTCCTATATGCATGTAAAAGGTTATACGGTGTTATGTTTAATTAATACTCTTTTTGGTGTTTATTATCATTTATATGTAAGTGCCTAATCATTCACTTCAGTTACTGCTTCATTGTAGTCTAAATTATGTACCACACAAGTGCATGTATACAAAAAAAAACACACACACATTACAGTCCATTTTTGTCAGCAACTAATTAACCTGCCATATAACTGAATTAAGTACTCCTTAAATCTTTGTGAGGTACTCCTGGAGGTACATTAACCACAGGTTGTAAATGTAAGATCTACAGCAAATATATATATGTAATTCTGTCCTACCTTCATTCTGAACATGTGAGTGGGGTTTTACACAATATCCAGAAATTTTGCATCAGGGCCCTAATATTCCAGGATCCAGGCAAGCAGCAACAGAGCTTAAGACATCAGCAGTGACACCTAGTGATATCCTCAAGAGCAGATAGAAGACAGCAGCACTGTCTGCCAACTGTCCTGATTTTGGTGGAGCAGTTCAATTTTGTGTGACTAGGTTATGTTGACTTAATAATACCTATGTTTAATAATTAGGCTTCTCTAACCAAAACCAACCCAACATTAAATTAATAGCACTTACATGTAATAAAGAGACTAATTTCTAGCTCCGACATTAAATTAATAGCATCCAGAATTAATAAATAGACATATTTGACCCCAACAAACCCAAGGGAGTGGAGGGGAAATTCCAGGCAAGTGAAAACCCCCTCTAAGTGCGTGCCAGATGTGGAATACCACAACCCACCAAACGTTCATCAAAGAAAATAAGAGATGTGAAAGTCAGCTCCAAAATCCAAATTAGTAGGAAACTAACAATTGAATGCATTCACTTTCAGCATTGGAAAGTATGTAGCTTTTTCAAAAACTGACATTTTATTTTGATTGCAAAAGAATAAATCACACTGTGATACATGAGGAAATGTAAACCATTATTTACCATTATTTAACTATATTTTATATTAATATTCCTCTCTTGTAATTCAGAATTACATTGTCACTGTAGTCAGTATTAATGTATGTAAAATATCTTCCATATTTGCATTTGATTATTTGCATATTGCATGGATTTCTACATTGTTGGAACTAGTTCCTTTATGTAACATTTAGTCTAACAGTACGTAGAGATCTGTGTCGGATCATGTATATTATGAGTTAATATAATGTTATATTTACTTTTGTAGACAGTAAATGTTGTAGTAAAGTTTGGACACTAAAAGTGGTGTCCTAGAAATGTCCAGATGGTCTTTATAACAGGTTTATGTAAATGCCACTTTATCTACTACTCTTATTTAAACAGGTTTCCTTTTTTGCCAACATGAGCGAATCCGTAAACTCAAACAGAGATCTACAGTGCACAAATAGTTATTTGTAAAATGTCTCTCTTAAAAAACCTTGTTGGTATAATTACATATGTTCCAGTGAGAGTTCACTCCATCAGATCCCTTCACCTACAGAATAGGAAATTGCGCTTTAAATATTTATACCAAGTGGGTCGTGATCCCTGTGTCTTCCTCTTCAAATTTCGGATCTCTGCAGGAAAGTAATTTGATCTAAAAATCAATAGAATAAGGGGGAGCTTGATTTTTGGTACATGTGTAATCTTGTATCCTCGTTTTAATAAAATGTTTTAAGGATATTACACTCCTGATTTTTAGATCGAATAAGCTAATCTATATTTAGGAAATGACAACACTTTCACGCTAAATGAGTCTTTTGGCTAATTAAATCATTCCAAAGTCTCCTATTTTGTCCAGGGGGCTTCAACATTTAAAAGTTGTGGGTGCCCTATATTTCCTTCATTTCCTTTTAGTGGCATGCCCAAAACATTGGCAACAGATAGCTGCTATCTCAACATTTATGCATGCCTATATTTCTTGCCATGTCATTTCTTACAGAGGCATAACAAAGCTTTGTAATTCACACTGCTTTAGCTTCGCCTTGGACTGGAACATTTGAAATAGTCAACATGAGAAGTACAGTGTTCATTGCCGAGATCTCCGATAGTGGTTTTCCTGTCTGCACCTATTACTCTTGTAGCCAGCTATAAAGCTGAGTATTAAATAATTTACTTACTGATTTGTATCTTTTTGTTATTGTATTACTATAATTCTGAACCTTTAAATACTTTGTTTAAGGCATCTACCAATGTACATATCATTACCTTAGACCCAGTGCTTTGAAAATAAGCTATGCATTTTGAGTTAAAACATTTTTAAATAATAGCTTTTGAACTAAGTTTGTGTAAATAAAAAATGTTTTTCTGTGCTCCCTCAGTATGGTAGAGACTGAGGGAGCACAGAAAAATACAATATTAATGTATTATTTATACTTACTTTTTAAAATGTCAGTTCAACATCCCTAAGTCATCTAAGCCAAATCCAAGATTTTGTACAGGCCATCTAAAAGTGTTGTGTCTCGAATGTTGAAGTTTTGGGGTTTGAAACACTCCATTATTTCTGTTGCTAATGAAACACTCCATTATTTCTGTTGCTAAATGCATGTTTCACAATGTCTGCTCACATTATTATCTTACTACATGTATGTAACTGTGATACAGGGAGAACATTTTGCAAGAAAATAATGAGTTATTATTTTATAATAAATAAAAAAAAAATATTATAATCCAACAGGCCGTCAGATGCGCGTAGAGGCAGTGGGGGGTTTTTGTTTTTTGGACTGATTTCAAAACACTGTGTAGTTTGACATCGCCTTGGCCAGATGACGTACTGGGAACACTAACATCAGGACTGGTGACAGAACCTGGTTGCTCATTCTGATCATATGTGGACTGCTTTGAATCCATTCTGAGCGCAAAGCACTTGTAGTGGTAAAAATTATTTGGTAGATACTGCTGACAGATATGACTTTTGACAGCAAAAAATATTTATGCACAATTATGGGGGACACCCCAAAAGCACTGAGGAGTGCTAAAAATTAGTTGGTAGATACTGCTGACAGATATGACTTTTGACAGCCAGAAATATTTATGCACAATTATGGGGGACACCCCAAAAGCACTGAGGAGTGCTAACAATTAGTTGGTAGATACTGCTGACAGATATGAATTTTGACAGCCAGAAATATTTATGCACAATTATGGGGGACACCCCAAAAGCACTGAGGAATGCTAACAATTAGTTGGTAGATACTGCTGACAGATATGACTTTTGACAGCCAGAAATATTTATGCACAATTATGGGGAACACCCCAAAAGCAGTGGGGAGTGCCAAATATTAACAAAAAATAATAAACCTCTATCCTTCTCTCTTCTCTAGCGATTTTTGTTAGAGCAATTGCAAGAAGAATATTGGATTCTCTGTCCCTGCTCTAATCAGCCTGTGACTACACCCTGCTCTCTCCCTCTGTCAAATGGCGATGGATTGGTGTGGAGGCGTGTATTTATAATGTTGAAGTATCGCGAGAACCGAGCCCCGAGATCCAACAACGTCACAATGACGTTCGGCCTCGATTTGGATTCAGAACGGGTGGGAGAGTACCGAGCTACTCAGCTCGGTACTCGGATACCCAAAGTTAGGGTGGGTTCGGTTCTCGGGGAACCGGACCTGCCCATCTCTAGTAAGTATTGACATTAAACCCTTTACATCATTTTCTACCATTTACCCACCCATTGTAGTGGTAATAAATCCCTGATTTCACACATGGCCATTTAAACTAGACTTATACTTAAGTCTAGTTAACTTATACTTATAAATGTCACAGGTTTCCATCATGATGGGCCTACTAAGTTTTTGTTTAACCCCCCCCCCTCCACCTCCCCTGGCCACTACAGAAATGTGTATGTATATAAATCTGCAACCAAAAAGTCTTCGGCCTCTTGCTAGAAATGTATGCAAGACGGGTCTTGTCAACGTAGACGGGACTGGTACACAAACGGGCTGCAGGGTGACAAACAGAAGATGGAAGAAGTGTCAGAACACGCCAGGTCAGCAACAATCAGGTATAAAAAGTACCAAACGACAGGCAGAAGAGAAGCCAGTAACAGTCGGGTCAGAATATACAGGAACCAGCTATGATATGAACAGGAATGCTAGAGTAGGGATATGGAGCTTCATATTCTGGCAAGAGCAGGTTTAAATAGCTGAGCTGATGAGTAGGGTGGGTCACAGGTCAGAACACATGACCACAATTCAGAACTGCTCTTAAAGGACCATGCACCTTCTGTTTCACAGAGTAGGATTGTGGCACTGGGTTCTGCGTCTGAAGCAAAGGGAAGAGTAAAGGGAGAGTGCTGCTTGTGGGTTTTAAAAGTAACAGCCGAACTCTGATGTGTGACACAACGCCTTGGAAGATAATTTTCTTATTGGATATGAATTTAATAGCATTTCTACACCTACATTATCAGGAGATGCCTCAACACAGCAAAGCTAACCCCCTCCTCAGGAGTAATCAAAAAGTGTGGCACATATTGAGGTACAAACCTTAATGCTCACAAATCAATACATCTACCCTCGTGTAAAACATTGACTTTCAGAAAACTTCCTGGCTTGGAGGGAAAGAGGGATTACCTCTGTTAGTTGTTTGAAGACCAAACGGTAAAGAAAATCCATTTTCTCAGCTCTTTACCTTTCACATCATCTAAAACATTATATTAATGGAGTCCAGAGACTGAACAAGATTGGCACAACCCCCAGCATATGCTCTTGTCTCTGAATCTTAAAGTCTTTAATGTACATCATAATTTTATATGAGAAAAGAAGGATCATAGACAGAGATTGGATAATAACTTATAACTAAGGGAATATCCAATTCAGATGGCTAAGTTTAACTGTACTGGAGGGTAAAGGTATAAATAGATAATGTCACAGTTACACATCAGAATGGACAGATGAATTTGAAACTATATGAATATAGTAATCACCTAAAAATATAGAAGATGGTTTATTGCCCAATCATATCTATTCTACAGATTGACAGAGTAAAGTGTTATTTATGTTTATTAACGGGAATGGACATTAACCATTAAAAATTATTTATGGGAGGCTCTAGTTCCATTCACTGTAATTTAAAAAAATAGAGCTTGTGATTTTACTGCTTTTTTGATTTCAAGTGCTGTTTTTGTTTAAAGTGTGGAGTTGGTTCCAGTAAGGATTGCTGTGCTGTGCTGAGAGAGTGATATAGTTTGGGGAATTATTCTGTGTGTTTATTGAACGGGATTCGTTTTTCTGTGTGTTTATTAAGTGTCTTTTTTTTTTTTTCCCTTCTCTCTGTTAGAGCTAGTGGGTGTGGTTTAATTGCATAGTTGATACAGCTGGTTAGTGCAAGCTCTATTTAACAGGAGGTAGCAAGCGATTTCATTGAGCTTGTGATTTCACTGCTTTTTTGATTTCAAGTGCTGTTTTTGTTTAAAGTGTGGAGTTGGTTCCAGTAAGGAGTTGAATCCAGGAAGGGGTTTAATCTGGTAAGTGGCTAGGAAAGGCTAGTACTAAAGTTCACTGTAGGCTATAAGAAGTTAGGTTAGCCATAATAAGATGAGGAGTAGCAGGCTTGATGATCTCACTCAATGCATATCTTGTCATATGTGTGAGAGATATACATTTTATGAACTTCTTAAAGTAATGCATTTTGTATAATTACTGATGAAAGAATAGTCTTTTCTCTACGAACTTTGCCTCACATTCTTATCTTTTCTTCAACATGTCTCTTCTCAAGAATGTGCACATCCAGCAAGTTTGGCACCAGGAGCCCACGACCCCCACTTGAGGCCTACGTGACTGTGATAAGACATCTGCTCTACATCATGCCCACAAACTGCTGACATGGACAAGTTGCCTTGAGAAACCTTGCATTCCTTATCTCTCTTTTTCTGTGAAACTATGTATAAATAAAACTACTCTGACTTAGGGCTGGTCAGAACCAGATACATTTTCAGCCTAACATCTGAAGTTGTCTGTTTTCTCTATCGATCGATACCCACAAGGTATAGCAGCTGGAGTTCAGGAGAAAGGACCCGTTTAGGTCATCTCTGACAGTTTCAGTGGGGGCTCGCCGCCGGGATCTCCAATACATCAGACCTCCCGACAACGGGGTTCTCCCTTTCCAGACAGACAGACGTTAATCCAGCTGGTGAGCAAAAAGCTTTATTTTTGCTCTTAGAGCTGTCTCTGTGGAGGGGGAATTATCCCAGCTCGAGGGTACTGCAGTCTGATTGACGGAGATCCCTGAACTCTGGCAACAGATACTATTAAGAGTATCAAGGTACTTGTGTGTAATCTGTCTTGTATTGTTACATGTATTGATATATTGTCTTCTCTATGCCATACACCTGATACATATATGCACATGAATAACACCACAGAACTCAGTCAGATCACACAGTTGACCCTGCAAATAATCTTGATTGTATACGTGATTGTGTTTTTTTGTTGGATTTTAGTAAAAGTAGTCAGGAACATTCAGAAAGGCAGACCAGCTGCAACCTTGTTGTAAAGCAAGACAGGAACAAATAAAAGTTTTCTCATTCAAAATATATTGGACCATAAGGTAATCCCAGTGTGGGAAATAAAGGGTCCAAGACAGGAGAGAAATCCGAAAAGTACGGGGATCTAGACCCCATAAAGTATATGCGAAAGCATAAAGGCAAGGATTTCATAAAAGGGATGAGAAAACTGTTCAAAGCTGCAGGGGTGTCTGAGAACGGTACATTAAAAGTTCCATTTTTGAAACAACTAATTAAAGACAATGAGAAAGCACTGAAAGAAAAAGGTTATTTTGACAGATGTGTTGCATGGTGTAAAATGTCAGAAGAATTAGAGAATGACAATGATTGCTGTGATATGTTACAGTTAACAAATTTAAGTGACACTGATGAAATAGAAAATGTATCACAAGCTAAATGATATAATGACTAAAACAATGAATCAAGTAGGTTGTGTACTAAAAATGTATGTTTAAATGCTGCGCAGCTGAAGAGTGAGATGTGCCCCTCCCTTATTCTGTGTAAAAGATTTCAGTGTGTTGAGATAAGAAGCACTCTGTGTTTTTTTGTTATCTGACAATGTATGTAACATTGATAAAATGGTTCTTCCAAGTATGTTTCTATTTTTCAATAGGAAAATATGTCCTGAGTGCTGATTAATATTAGCATGTTGAAGCTAATGTGTATTTAATCTAATGCTGGGACTTGCAGTTCCACAGCAGTAGGCTGGAAGATAGCAGTTAATTTTTCTTTCTCTGTATGTGAGTTTTATCTCCTTCTTACTGTGTGTGAGAGAGATCCGTGTTTGTCTGTCTTGACCGTTTTACAAGAGACATGTTTCAAGGTTGAAAAAGCTGTACAGTTGTAAATGTAATGTTTTTGAAGAGATGCAAAAGAAGTTTTAAAGTCTTTGGTCCGTCACAAGACTGTAAATAATGTACAATATCACTATTACTGGTTTCAGAACAAAGTTGGCTGGGGTCCAACAAGCCGTTTCTATATTTGAACAAAGTAATTTTTTTTTTTTTTTTTTTTTGAGAAAAATAGCTTTCTCTTTAATGAAGTTGAGAATTGTGGGAGTGAGCTTTACATGGAGAGATATTACAAGCTGTTTTTATCTGTGTAAAATGGCGCTGATAAATGTTCTCAGAAATCAGGAGGGTTTGTTATGCCCATAAAGAAATGTTACAAGATAAAATGTTGTCTATGAGCGAGAATTGTGAATATATATTTGTACTTTACACATGGAAATCACAGAATCTGGAAATATGTGTGAATATTTGGTTTACAAAGAGATGATGAGAAAGGAGTGGCTTTGAACACTCGACCAGGTCTCGTCACTTTGACATTCCCTGTTTGTGATATTGGGGACTGCCTCTTTGAGGAAATCAGTTTTTCATTGCATGGAACGCATAGCGTCACAGTTAAGCTACAAAGAGAAACTTTTAAGCAAGTGTCGTATTAGCAGCTGTTCAACGTGAATTAATAACAGTTACTGTAATTACTAGTGAATAAATGTTAATCTTTATGCAAAGGTTTTTTTCTTCACAGATCTCCAGAAAAAAAGACCATTTAGGCAATCCAGATTGCATTGATCCAACTTCCAATGAATAGAAGTTGCAATATGTTTTGGTCAACAGCTGAACAAAAAGCAGCTTTTGAGCTAATCAAAGATTTAATCACAAGCGCCCCAGCCCTTGGGCTCCCCAACTATGAGCTTCCCTTTAATTTGTTCTGCCATGAACAAAAAGGATATGCCCATGGGGTGTTAACGCAGGACCATGGGGGCAAACAAAGACCACTAGCATACTACTCCCAGAAGCTAGATTCTGTCATAATAGGAGCCCCAACATGTATAAAAGCAGTAGCAGCAGCCGCTTTATTGTTACAAAAAGTTGCAGACATAGTGCTGGATCACCCTCTCACCATTCAGGTACCACACTCAGTCATGGAAATACTGAATCAAGCCAGAACAAAACACATCTCAGTGGCTAGATTAACTAAATATGAAGTAGCACTACTGACACCCTCAAACGTTACACTAAAAAGATGCACAGTTTTAAATCCAGCAACATTGTTCCCAAGTTGCATGGATATAAAAGAGGGGAGTAACAGTAGAGATACTACAGACACAGACAGTAACACTATAGATACCGCAGACAATATAGAAAGTGATGCTGAAGACACAGACAATATAGAGAGTGTTGAGACTGTGACAAAGCAGGAAACACAACTAAAAAAATTTTCTCTGTGATCATGACTGTCTAGCCTTAATGGATCTGGAAACTAAACCTCCCGGGGATGTTAAAGAGACATCTTTTAGCAACCCTGATTTACTCCTGTTTGTAGATGGGTCTAGGTACTATGAGGAGGGCTCTCCCAAAACAGGTTATGCAGTTACAACAGAAACAGACATTGTACTCCAGCAACCCCTCCCACCAAGTCAATCTGCACAACAAGCTGAATTAGAAGCACTTATAAGTGCATGTCAGTATGCAGAAGGGAGAACAGCTAACATTTACTCTGACTCCAGATATGCCTTTGGGGTTGCACATGACTATCGAAGTATTTGGAAGAACAGACACTTTATGGCCTCTAACGGTAAACCCATTAAAAATGCAGAAATCATTTTGAGGTTGTTTGCTGCATTAGAACTGCCCAAGGAAGTGGCAGTCATAAAGGTAAAAGCACACACCAGAGAGCAGACTATGGAAGTAAGAGGAAACAGACTAGCAGACCAGGCTGCAAGAGCTGCAGCAGACTTACCGCTAGTACAACACTATTTAGTGTCCACAACACCCTCCACCCTCCCTATAGATCTGGAAATGCTAAAAATCCTACAAAAGCAAGCAGCAGTATCTGAAAGAGAGGAGTGGAAAAAGAGGGGGGCGGAACACATAGAGGGCATATGGGCCACAACAGACAGACACTGTCTCCCTAGAGTCCTTTTTCCTACACTGGCTGCTCTAGTGCATGGGCCTTCCCATGTCTCAAAAGACGCAATAATTAACTCGGTATTCAGACACTGGATCGCGCCAGGCTTCAGCACAGCTGCCAGTAATCTGGTAAAGGCCTGCGCCATCTGTAACACACACAACCCTGGTCACACAGTAACAGTACCTCCCAGGGTGACACTGGCTGCAATGCCTTCCCCTCGCCCTATACTCAGTCAGGACAACACCTAATAAGAAACACAGGCTAAGCCCCTATGAAATACTGTTTGGGGGGCCGCCAAAGACAGGGTGTTATTTTCCACAATCTCTAGTGAAACACCAAGGTGAACTGACTAGTTATGTGAAAGAACTACAGAAGTCCCTCACTAACATACATTCTCGAGTTTTCTCTTCAATCCCAGATCCAGAGGATTGCACTGGAACACATGCCCTGGTGCCAGGAGATTACGTCTTCGTAAAAAGACACGTGAGGAGGTCTCTGGAACCACGATTTGAGGGGCCATATCAAGTTCTGTTGACTACACCCACTTCTGTGAAACTTGAAGGAAAGGATCCTTGGATCCACGCCAGCCACTGCAAAAAGGCTACGGTGACCCAGGAAAAACCATGAAGGGGAGTAAGGTCCTTTAAAATATTGTTTCAATAAGGGAATAGAATCCAATAGGGCTATAAATGAGTCAATATGGACCCCATATGGCCAAATACGCATTAGTTACCAAAATAAGAGTTTCCCTTTAGGGTCCGTCCCTAAATCACGCTGTCAAGTTATAGTGAATTTCACCCAACCTTATTTATCACACTGTAATTCTGAATGCAACCAAACAGTGAAGATGAAACCCGGAAAAGGTACTATTTTTTCAAAGAGCCAGGAGTGTATAAAATGTCAATATGATAGATATAATCTCACCTGGAACGGCACACTGCCTGCCTTTGACAATGACAGAGCAGAAAATGACACTTCATGTCACTTAGGACAACAGGTATCTACATATTGCCTGTTTTATGATATCCCCTACCTTTTACCAGATGATATTTATTATGTGTGTGGACGCAATGCCTACAGGTGGCTCCCCCCAAATTCCATAGGGGTATGCTACTTGGCCAGATTGGTTCCTGAATTCTATGTCATGACCCATGATGACCTCAGAGGAGTATTCAGGAATAAAAAGGACCATAGGCTTGAGAAAAGGGAAATTAAGACAATAGTTACTGAACACATCCCTCTCATAGCAAAGTCCAAAGGGCACAATGTGGGCATTGGATTTGGTAACATCATTTCAATAGGAACAATGGGGTACATGGCAAACTATAATATGATATTAAAGGTTGCAGGACTTTTAGATAACATAACAGAAATTTATGACAAATCCTTTAGGTATGTTGGAAAGGAACTGCAGGCGATGAAAACCCAGTTAATACAACATCAACTTGTATTAGACTACATCACTGCTCAGTCAGGAGGGTACTGTTTAACCCTAGAAACAGAATACGGAATACATTGTTGTAACTTTGTAACAAATGACACTGATAATCCAGAAGAAGTAATAGACAGGTACATGACAGAAGCTAAAGAAATGAAGGAGAATTTCAGGAAAGAGAATTTTGACCCCGATACGGTTAATGATGGCTGGTGGACATCAGCCTTCTCATGGTTAAATCCTAGCAATTGGGGCAAAGGTATTTTCGCATGGATTTCAGGCATTTTAATATGGATAGCTAAGATATTCGCTTTATTGTTGTTGCTATATGTCATTTTTAAACTAAGCTTATGTTTTTTCCAATGCTGTTTGAAAAGGTGCAAAAATGATCTCACGCTGAATAAAAAGTCTTTTAAAAGACATGTAAAGCCCAAACCGGTATCAGAGGTTTATCTTGTCCTCTCTGAGCTTTAAGGCTCTTTTGTACTCTCCCCCCCTCAGTCTTTCCCATTTTCTTTTTTTATTATTTTTAAGAATTAGGTGTACATGAACCATAGACCTGATTGAATGTATCTTTACCATCCTCTAAGGGCCTATTAGAGGTTCCATTGAATTGAATGAAGTAGGTCGGGTGCAGGAGTGCTTCATGCACACCAAAAGGATAGGCAGGGTAATTATAAAAATGATAAAAAGAGGGGTTTATGTGAGAGATATACATTTTATGAACTTCTTAAAGTAATGCATTTTGTATAATTACTGATGAAAGAATAGTCTTTTCTCTACGAACTTTGCCTCACATTCTTATCTTTTCTTCAACATGTCTCTTCTCAAGAATGTGCACATCCAGCAAGTTTGGCACCAGGAGCCCACGACCCCCACTTGAGGCCTACGTGACTGTGATAAGACATCTGCTCTACATCATGCCCACAAACTGCTGACATGGACAAGTTGCCTTGAGAAACCTTGCATTCCTTATCTCTCTTTTTCTGTGAAACTATGTATAAATAAAACTACTCTGACTTAGGGCTGGTCAGAACCAGATACATTTTCAGCCTAACATCTGAAGTTGTCTGTTTTCTCTATCGATCGATACCCACAAGGTATAGCAGCTGGAGTTCAGGAGAAAGGACCCGTTTAGGTCATCTCTGACATATGTATGCACACTTGGAGCAAGTGTTCCAAGGTTTATACCTCTGTGAGAAATGTGAGCAATTAGTCTCTTTGGAAGCCCACGTAACTGATCTAAAGCAGACCATTGCAACATTGAAAGACATTGCCAACCTGGAGCAGAGTTTACAGCTCACCGTTGATGCGTTAGCTGAGCAGGGTGGAGCAGAGACAGAGGAGGATGCACAGGTAGGCAGCTGGGTAACAGTTACTAGGGGTAGCAGAGGGAGAAAGAGGCAGGCCAGTTCTGAGCTAGGCAATCCCAGCAGATTTGCCAGATTGGATGAAGATACTGTGGAAGGCAGTTCAGAATTGGTAGAGTTGGATGACACTGCTTCCTCTAGCAACCAGGGGAATGGTCTCTCCAGCACAGAAGGGACCAAAGTTACTCAGGGACCCAGGCAGATTGTGTTGGTAGGGGATTCAATTATTAGGAAGGTAGATAGGGCAATCTGTTACCGGGACCGTGCATGCCGAACAGTGTGTTGTCTTCCGGGTGCTCGGGCTCGGCATATTGCGGATCGGGTGGACAGATTGTTGGGAGGGGCTGGGAATGACCCAGCGGTTTTGGTGCATGTTGGCACCAATGACCGAGTTAGAGGAAGAAGGGGTGTCCTAAAGAATGATTTCAGGGACATAGGTCGCAAACTTAAGGCAAGGACATCCAAGGTAGTATTTTCGGAAATACTACCTGTGCCACGCGCTAGTCCAGGGAGGCAGCGGGAGATTAGGGAGGTTAATGCGTGGCTAAAAGATTGGTGTAGGAAGGAGGGTTTTGGATTCTTAGAGCACTGGGCTGATTTCTCGGTCAGTTGCCATCTTTATTGTCGTGATGGATTGCACCTGAATGAGGAGGGGGCTGCAGTGCTAGGGGAGAGGATGGTTAGAAGGTTGGAGGAGATTTTAAACTAGGCTCCGGGGGGGAGGGGCAAGCAAGTATTTATGGGATAGACATTGAGAGTAGTAAGGAGGAATTTAACAAGCGTAAAGGGGGTGGAGAGGGGGGAAAGGGAAGCATAGCCGATAAGGAGCGGCTCTTTTTAAAGCAAAAAGAAATACCTAAGGGAGGCAATAGACTTAAGTGTATGCTTGCAAATGCAAGAAGCCTGACAGGTAAAATGGGGGAGTTAGAACTAGTAGCAATGAATGAGCAGTATGATATTATAGGTATTACTGAGACCTGGTGGGATGATACACATGACTGGGCAGTCAACTTGGAAGGCTATTCTCTCTTCAGGAGGGATAGGGTAAATAAAAGGGGAGGAGGAGTATGTCTTTATATTAAGCCAGAATTAAAACCAAGCATTCAGGAAGTTATATATGAGAATATTGGTGATAATATAGAGGCATTGTGGGTGGAAATATCCAGCGGAGGAAAAAGTTCAGAGAAGTTTCTGATAGGGATATGCTATAAACCGCCAGATATTAGTACGATTGAGGAAGCCCAACTTCTACAGCAAATTGAAAAGGCTACACAACTAGGTCAAATTTTAATTATGGGGGATTTTAATTATCCGGACATTGATTGGAGTACTGAGACCTGTGGTACAGCTAGGGGAAATAGGTTTCTGAGCACACTAAAAGACCATTACATGTCCCAATTAGTTGAGGAACCAACTAGGAACCGGACTATACTGGACCTAGTAATAACAAACAATGTAGACGTAATATCAAATATTCAAGTAAAGGAGCACTTGGGAAACAGTGATCATAATATGGTCTCATTTGAAATTAGTTTCCAGAAACAACAGTATAAGGGATCAACTAGGACTTTAAACTTTAAAAAGGCAAATTTTAATATGCTAAAGGAGTCTATAAAGAGCATAGACTGGGACAAAGCCTTTGAAGGAAAAAATACGGAAGAAATGTGGGCTGTCTTTAAAATGTTGTTGGAAACATACACGTATAAGTTCATTTCTATGGGAAATAAATGTAAAAGAATTAAGTCTAAACCAATGTGGCTAAATAAAAAGGTAAGGGAAGAAATGCAAAGGAAGAAGCGTGCATTTAAATTGTTTAAGTCTGAAGGGTCAGAGGAGTCCTTCCATAGGTACAAGGAATGTAATAAAACATGCAAAAAGGAAATTAGATTGGCTAAATTAGAAAATGAAAGGCACATTGCAAAAGAAAGTAAGACAAACCCCAAAAAGTTTTTTAAGTATATAAATGGCAAAAGGATTAAAAAAGATAATATAGGACCCCTAAGAAGTGAGATGGGTAAATTGATAAATGATACTAAGGAAAAAGCAGAGATATTAAACACGTTCTTTTCTTCAGTATTTACCAGAGAGGAACAAATGGCAGGAGTAATACATAAAAATGGAAATGAAACCATGCCATTAATTATTACTTGGTTGTCAGAGGAAGAAGTCCAAAGGCGACTGAAAAATATTAAGATAAATAAAGCTCCAGGTCCAGATGGCATACACCCAAGGGTCCTTATGGAGTTAAACTCGGAAATAGCTAGACCGCTATTCTTAATTTTCAGAGATTCAATCTTATCAGGCTCAGTACCAAGGGATTGGCGAATAGCAGATGTGGTGCCGTTGTTTAAAAAGGGGACGAGATCAAAACCAGAGAATTATAGACCTGTAAGCCTGACATCAATAGTGGGGAAACTACTGGAAGGTATTTTAAGGGACAGTATTCAGGATTACTTGGTACGCAATAAAATTATTAGTGGGAATCAACTTGGATTTGTGAGGGATAGGTCATGTCAAACTAATCTAATTAGTTTCTACGAGGAAGTTAGTGGGAACTTAGACCAGGGCAGGACAGTAGATGTGGTCTACTTAGATTTTGCAAAGGCCTTTGATACAGTGCCACACAAGAGGTTGGTTTACAAAATAAGGGAACTGGGTCTAGAAATCAAAATTTGTACTTGGATCGAAAACTGGTTAGAGAATAGGGAACAGAGAGTTGTGATAAATGGAACATTTTCTAATTGGTCAAAGGTCTTAAGTGGAGTACCTCAAGGTTCCGTGCTGGGACCACTCCTTTTTAATATATTTATTAATGACCTTGGTGATGCTTTAGAGAGTAAAGTTTCTATTTTTGCAGATGACACTAAACTCTGTAAGGTAATAAAATCAGAGCAAGATGTAGCTTCTCTACAGAGAGACTCAAATAAACTGGAGGATTGGGCGGCTAAATGGAATATGAGGTTTAACACAGATAAATGTAAGGTTATGCATTCAGGGATCAAAAACAAGAACGCAATCTATAAATTAAATGGAATTAATTTGGGAGAATCTATAATGGAAAAGGATTTGGGAGTGCTCGTAGACAGTAGACTTAGCAATAGTGCTCAATGTCAAGCAGCAGCTGCAAGGGCAAACAAAGTATTGGCATGCATAAAAAGGGGCATAGATGCAAGGGAAGACAGTGTAATTTTGCCACTGTATAAATCATTGGTAAGACCTCATCTTGAATATGCAGTACAGTTCTGGGCACCACTCTATAAAAAAGATAATTTGGAACTAGAAAGGGTTCAGAGAAGGGCGACAAAATTGATAAAGGGTATGGAGTCATTAAGTTATGAGGAAAGGTTAGCCAGTTTAGGCATGTTTACTTTAGAAAAGAGGCGTCTAGGGGGAGATATGATTACTATGTACAAATACATTAGGGGTCAATACAGAGAGCTTTCATGGGAACTTTTTACCCCAAGGACCATACACAGGACACGTGGTCATCCCCTAAGGTTAGAGGAGAGGAAATTTCACAACCAGCAAAGGAAGGGGTTCTTTACAGTAAGGGCAGTCAAGATATGGAATTCATTGCCAGGGAAGGTTGTGATGGCAGATTCAATAGATATGTTTAAGAAAGGGTTAGACAAATTTTTAGCAGAAAGGTGTATCCAGGGATACGACCGTTAATTTAAAATAAAGGATAGTAGTGGATATAGGGTAAAATTGGATTGCAATATTGAGTCTGGGGGGATTTTCAAAATTGAAACAGATGGGCGGTTGCCTACTCTGGATTAATTTCAAATATAAGTGCAGGATCGCAGGAGATCCAAAATAGGTTGAACTTGATGGACTGGTGTCTTTTTTCAACCTCATCAACTATGTTACTATGTTACATCATTGATGGTTACATTTTTGAATGGGATCAGGCTAGAACAGCCAGTGATTGTCTTTGACTACATTAGGAAATAGTGATACATACATTTGTAAGGACATGAAGTTTGAGTGAATTGATCATGACAAAAATGGATTATATCTATTATGCTTATTGATTCCATATTATAGCAGTGTTGATATTATTCATCAACAGGGATGGGTTATAGGATGGGCTAGATTTCATTTATGGAAAGTTCTAGCCCTATTTACTATAATTATATATGTGGGACAACAATTATGTTTATGCTTCTTGCTATAACCTATGGAAACCACTTAGGGGTGATCTGAAGGTTATGTAACAACCAGTGATTTGCTTTACCACAACTAGTAATAAAAGATCCATACAATAGTAAGAAATGTATTTCGAGTGAGCTGATAGGATAATTGACTTATGACGTTTTTTAGGGGATAGGTAAGACAGGGTATTTAAATCCAGACATTCTGGCTCACAACTTGCCTTGACAAAGCTGTGTTTCTCAAAATGCACGACATTGCTCTCGTCTGTGGTGCTGCCTTATCAGTTTTTCTGATATTTATATTGCTAGCGGTGGTAGTCACATTCCCTACTCTCATTAACTCGACTACAATAATTCTGACGCGAAAATGGTGATCGTTAATATTTACACGCGATTCATTACCCGACCAACTAAATTAAGACATTACAAAAATAATGACATTTAAAACAATTACTAAAGGACAAACACGACATATTTAATCCCGACACATTCTAAAAACCTATATCAAACATACCTACACAAAAAAACGATAATATTAAAACACCTAATAAAAGAAATTACGACCTAAATAATCGCGACCAGAGGCAAATAACTACAGAAATATCTTAATATATATGACAACAATCAAATTAATGAACGATCCAGAATAACACTTACTAATAGAAATCACGACTTACCTAATTCCGATTCCTACATAATGCTATGCTGACAAAACAAACAACGCACCCATTATTTACATATATCATGCTCATTTATATTTATTGGTGTAAAAACACTATTATCAATGAAACAGTCCATTAAACACAACAACCCAACAAAATTGTCTTGTTAATAAAGTCATAGTTGTTCAAATAAAAGAAGAGGTACAGAAACAGGCTTATGCAATTATCTTAT
Source organism: Mixophyes fleayi (assembly GCF_038048845.1). NCBI lineage: Eukaryota > Metazoa > Chordata > Amphibia > Anura > Limnodynastidae > Mixophyes > Mixophyes fleayi. Next base: position 152,889,214 of record NC_134402.1, read on the forward strand.
CAATAAAGTCACGGTTGTAAAAAAAAAAATAGGTACTCCTAATACACTGATGATGTCACAGAAATATGAATATATTAATATCATTCTATCAAATGAAAAAGATTAGCATAAAATTGCTACAGTTCGCGCCTCGAAAATCGTACTATAAAAATGTTGCGTGTGAATATGCACGCTGCCATTTCTAGGATTCTGATGACCTTGCTGCTTATTGTGGTGGATTTGGCTTTGCTGACCCAGTTACTGCTTCCAGAATTCCTTTACCAGTGGTGCACAGTTTGTATAGCCGTTAATTCACCACCAAATACTGGACAACAAAACTGCTTTTTTAAAAGGACAAATTATTTTTTATTCTGTACTTCTCTAATCTTACAGTATGCCTAGGAATTGCTGGAGGTGTGTTTCTTCACAGGACAACACAGAGGAAGAGCGATGACTTCAAGACTCAAGTGAAGAGGAAGCAGTGGTTCAGAGCAGGGCCGGACTGGGACTAAAAATCAGCCCTAGCATTTAAAGCACACAGGCCCACTGTTGTGGGCTCTATGCACTATATTGTTGCACACTGATGCTGGCGCAGTGCGTGTTGCTGGTGCAGTACAACATGATGTAGTATGAGTGTGTGTGTGTGTGGGGGGTATTTATTTCTCCTAATGACCCTCAACATTACATTGTTATCACCCTCATTACATCAATAAATACCATGACAATACCTTATTAGTACCCAAATTACAGCAATAAATAACCCCACACACACACTCATACTACATCAATCACCCCCACATTACAGTAACCGGCATCAGCCCCCACATTACAGCATCCAGCCTCACCACCCACATTACAGCGTCCAGCATCCCCCCCCACATTACAGCAACCGGCATCACCCCCCACATTGCAGCATCCAGCGTCACCCCCCACATTACAGCAATACCCTATCATACTTATTAGCAATACTAAGCCCCAAACACACTACAACATTGCCACCAGCACGCCACCCTATACTACAGCAATACCACCAATTATATAGACGCCACTGTAGGAAACAATGTTTTGCTTTTTTCAAATCTCCCACAAAATAGCAACAGCGAACAGAGTACTTACACACACATATAGGTAACAGGTACCCTTTTCCTTCAATTAAATAGTAATGGCAGAATTTTCATGAATCATTCCACATGAAATAAAACGTACATATATCTAAAAAAAACATAACTATTGAATGATCAGTTGAACCCACACGGCCGCATTAAAAGTATTTCCATCTACAGCAAAATGTCAGAGAAAAATATTTTTGTTTTACTACAGTAATTGGATATGCGTCTTTTCTATTCATTTAAAATAACACAGTATATAAATTAAGGGGGATAGAGGAGGTGGGTGAGAAATAATTGGATGTGATCCATCAGTTTGATTAGATAGAAAACATTTCGATTATTTACCTGGAGACGTCTATCCCCTTGACTCACAGGCAGGGCTGACAAGAGGAATTTTGGGCCCCGATACAGCAACTTCTTTGGGCTCCCATCATATTCAACAATGAAAGACTTGCCTTTGGCAGAAGTTCATATGATGCCACACAGTAGTGTGCCCAGTTCCTATTATGCCATATCGTAGTGCCCCAAGGTCATATTATGCCACATAGTATTACCCTCAAATCATATTTGGTCATGCAGAAGTGCGCACAAATCATATTATGGCATAGTAGTGCCCCAAAAACATATACCATATAGTAGTGCCCCAAAAACATATACCATACAGTAGTGCCCACAAATCATATTATGTCACAACAGTGCCTCCAAATCATATTATGCCACAATAGTGACCCCAAATAACATTATGCCATAGTAGTGCCCCCAAATCATTAGTAAAGCCCAGACAAAAACTCATTCACAAATAAAAATTGGTACAGCATATCAGATACTGAGTGTGAGTCCCAAGAGCAGCTTAATACATCATTTACAATGCAAACAAAAATAGATATATTGACACAATTACAGATAAAATTTATGACAAGCAATGTTTTTTTCCTCTCAATTAAAAATCTCTGTACAGATAAATATGCAAAAAACATTACAGCGCAATAATGAGCAATACATAGTGTTAAACATTATTGGATACGCTGTAGTGTCCCCAGTTCATGAAAGGATGGTTAAAAACACATTGCATACGAGAAAATATATGAACTTACCTGATTATGGCATCCTGTGTTCTGTTCTCCTACTGGGCACGCTGGGCGAGGAGGGATCAGCAGCTGTCAGCTCACACAGGCAGTCGGGAGCAGGAACAGAGGGCAGTGGTCGAAGCAGAAATTTAGGAGTGGGGGTATAGAAAATATAAGTGAATGGAGTATGAAGGCTTGATTTTTTATTTTTTTTAACACTTGTCCCCTCTGTGCATTTCCATTCTTCATTACTACTTGTGTTTTATGATAGCTGCATCCCTGACATTCGAATTCTTAAGATGTCTCTCCCTTTACACTTTCTTTTACCTATGCCCCTGCACCATCTTCTCCTTTGTCCCTCTCACTTAACCCCCTGCACCACCTTCTCCGCTGGCTCTCACACATCTTCCTGTACCACCTGCTCCCCTGGCTCTCTCACTCCTCTTCCTGCACCCCCTACCACCCTGGCTCTCTCAACCCCTCTCCCAATGCCCCCTTCCCCCTGGCTCTCTCACCCCTCTCCCAGTGCCCCCTTCCCCTTTGGCTCTCTCACCCCCTCTCCCAGCGCCCCCTTCCCCATGGCTCTCTCACCCCTCTCCCAGAACCCCCTTCTCCTTTGGCTCTCTCACCCCCTCTCCCAGCACCCCATGGCTCTCTCACCCCCTCTCCCAGCACCCCCTTCCCCTTTGGCTCTCACCCCCTTTCCCAGCATCCCCTTCGGCTCTCTCACACCCTCTCCCAGCACCCCCTGGCTCTCACCCCCTCTCCCAGCACCCCCTGGCTCTCTCACCCCCTCTCCCAGCACCCCCTGGCTCTCTCACCCCTTCTACCAGCACCCCCTGGCTCTCTCACCCCTCTCACAGCACCTCTTCCCCTTTGGCTCTCTCACCCCCTTTCCCAGCACCCCCTTCTCCTTTGGCTCTCTCATCCCCTTTCCCAGCACCACCTTCCCCTTTGGCTCTCTCACCCCCTTTCCCAGCACCCGCTTCGGCTCCCTCACCCCCTGGCTCTCTCACCCCCTCTCCCTGCACCCCCTTCCCCCTGGCTCTCTCACCCCCTATCCCAGCACCCCCTTCCCCTTTGGCTCTCTCACCCCATTTCCCAGCACCCCCTTTGGCTCTCTCACCCCCTCTCCCAGCAACCCCTGGCTCTCTCACCCCTTCTCCCAGCACCCCCTGGCTCTCTCACCCCTTCTCCCAGCACCCCCTGGCTCTCTCACAGCACCTCTTCCTCTTTGGCTCGCTCACCCCCTTTCCCAGCACCCCATGGCTCTTCCACACTCTTGACCCCCCCTCCCCCCCCCGAAAATCACGGCACCCCCGCGACCCCCCCTCTCACGAAAATCGAGGGCAGAAGACGAACAGCACATGGGTGACCAGGAATCAAGCGAGGATGATGATGGTGACGGAGGGCCCAACATTTCAAATCACACCACACGCTTTAGCGAGGCTGAAAATAAAGTCTTGGTTTTTCAGGTAACAAAGTGATGTTTTCCTTTATTCCCCTAAACCCCCACAATTTCACAATAGCTAAACATGATATCAATAGCAACGTTTATATATATATATATATATATATATATATATATAATCTTTTTTTTAATAGAATTTTTATTAAAAAAATCACTTCAAACAAAGCTCTTGAGATGACCTACATCTTTTGTATCCTTTCTGTCTAAATTAGAGCTGTGCACATACATTTTATGGCTTTTACACTGCTTACAATAGGGCTATTTTCTATCTGTAATCCGTTCAGTCAAGTGTCAATTCACCCCATGTCTATCTATTTAATTTTGACTGTTTGTATACATATACATTTGTAAAGACAACATCTATTTTTTTAAATGTACTTAAATCCACACCCCCTGCCATAAAATACCTTAAATGTCATCCACAATGTAACACTGAAGATAAGTGTTGTGTAATAATGTATAATGCTACATTTGAAAAATATAGTTTTAAAAAATAATGTAATTTCATATTGTTTATTTTTATAGGTTTTGCGATTCAAGGACTAGATCCTTGGTAAAGACGGTATGAAGACCAGCTACCATGTCAGAAGGAAGATCTGGAGTTCCATCGCCAAAGCGGTGTCAGCGGTCCGTGGCATCCCTCGCAACGAGGAGACTTGTAAGAAGCGGTTTCGTGATTGACGAAAAAGTACCAAGGAGAAGATTGCGAAGACCTCCTGTTGGCCTGATGGTAAGAAGAGACACAAGGTCGCCTGGAAGAAATGGCAGGAGAAGTTGCACGATTACCTGAACACATTGGATGAAAATATTTCTTCTGTGAAAACTCCGAAAGGGAAATTGAAGTCCCATGGTAAGATTTTTACAATATAAATTAGACTGGTTAATTTAGGCATACTGTTCACCGCACCACTTTGGCAACCTTTAACTAACAGTAGTTTTCCCAAAATGTATACATTTTTACTTTTTTAATTTATCACAGTTAAAAAAGGCAAGGCAAGGGATTTCAGCAGGATCATGTGAAAAAAAGCACTCATCTCTCAACAGGTAATTGTAGCTTATTTGTAAATGAACTTTAAGGTGTAAATTAAATACTCCCCAAACTAAAGTAAGTTATAATTTCAGATACGCAAACTTCAGGGTTAATTGTGAAGTCTTTGGACACGAAGAATCGTCACCTTCCTCAGTGCAAGGTATTTACATTTAGTACATACTACCATTAAACCTGTAATGTTCTCACATGTCCTGCCACAAAAGTATAAATTAATAGTTAACCATTTTTACTCTCTGTTATCAGCTAAGAAAAGAAAACTATTGAGGAACTACCTGAGCATGGAAGTCATGAAGACACTGTGATCGATTTGAAGAATGTGTCCACTGAAGTCCATCCAACAAAAGATTTACGTACAGTGGAAATGGACACCCTCCAAGCAACAATAGAGGTAGAGGACGCCACTCCACCTGAATCTGAGCAAGCCACAGTTCAGTTTCAGGACACCATGCAATCTGAAGAGGTGGACCACGCTACAATTGAGGTCACGGACACAACAGAAGAAACCGCAGAACGGGTGAATACACCTCCATCACATACTGAAGTTCCTAACATCTCACCTAAACCAACACAGCATGAGGAAGAAGCGCGTGACTATGCAACTTCACAGGACCAAGCTACTCATTCCATGGTGATTTGCATGCTTTTGGACAATCAGAGACAAATTTTGGCCAATCAGAATCTCTTTGCCCAAACACTTTTGAACCAATGAATGCATCAAATGGAACATTCCACAGCAATCAGGAACATCCAAATGTCACAGTATCAAATGTGGGCAACTGTGAATGAAATGTGGATAACACAGCAACAGGCGGCTGCAGCGAGTATTGCAGTTTTCACCAGTCTCCAACTCCTGGTAAATGAAATAATGAAAAGAAATGTCCAAGAAAATGCTGCAATGCATTCCCAACCTGCTCGAGTACCAACCTCGGAAACATCTACGCAGATGAAACAGAAAGTCAACACCAAACAACTTCCACCGAAGAACCGCCTCATCGTTGAAGACAGAAGAATCACTTGCTCTGCGCCACTGCAGCACATCAGGTAATTACAATTGTCAACCAACAGATCTCTTTCCCTGGCTCCATCTTGTACTTTCCCTTGACCATTGCTTTCTTTTCTTGTTTCTGCCTTATCCCTCCTTTTTTCCTGTTGCAAAAATGCATTCGCTCACAGGCCTTTTATGCCACTTTTGAAAGGTTTCATGTTGTAACAGTGCCAGTTGCAAACCATGCCTCATCGTTGAAGACAGAAGAATTGCCTGCCCTGCGCCACTGCAGCACATCAGGTAATTACAATTATCAACCAACAAATATCTCTCATTTGGTCCTCTCACAGCCTTCTTATCTTTTGTCACTCTTTAATTAACTTTTCGGATTTGTATTGTTTTTTTTTTTATTAGGGTGGGTTGTATAATTCAGTGGATTCCAAACTTTTTCAGCTCAAGGCACCCTTAGGGTCTCCATAATTTTTTCAAGGCACCCCTAAGCCAAAATAATTACCAAGTATTCCCCCCCGTCTTGCTTACCAATGGCCCTGGCCAAAGCACCCCTATGAGATCGCCGAGGCACCCCAGGGAGCCTAGGCGTACAGTTTGGGAACCACTGGTATAATCTATTAACAGACATTGTAAATTCAGCTACATAATGTGTACTCAAGTGTCTTTTAAGATAACCTCTTCAACTCTCAAGATACACAATAAATAAATGTAGATGAAACAGCATTTCTAAATCAAAGTATATTAAAAAAAATTGCTTCTAATCATTAGGTCTAGTCCTGTTTTTTATAATTATTTTTTTGCATTGGTAATCTTTTTAAATCTTCATAGTTAAAATATTATTTTTAAAAGCTGGTAAAAAAGATGTGATATACAACTTTTTTTTTCATTCAACAGATGTTACAAAGTCAGTTTCACCATGAAAGCAAAACATTCATTGAATATCTTCAAGATGGAAAACATGCAGTAGCTGAAATTAAAAGATTGCATAGTGTCCTGAAACCTAAATTTGAGAGCATCCTACAAAGCTTTATCAACCATTTGAACACATTCACCCCAAATTTTGGCAAACAATCATTGTACATTATTATTGTCCTAAAATAATTTATGTTCATATACCGTATATTGCAAACAGTGGTTTTTCACTATATATTGTTAATGTTTGTATTTCTAATAAAAAAATGCTGTTTTTCAAATTACACTGTCTGAATTCATCCTAATTTAATTTTCTATGCAATTAATTAAAATACATAAGTGTTGCAAGGGGTCTCTGGATAATGTGATTGCAGTGAATATTAACATCCATATTACAACATAATGTCAATTTTGGGTTAATGTACTTGTTAACTTGATAAATAGTATAATGTACTTTGTAATTTTTCAAATAAGAACAACACACAAATATATATTTTAAAGTAAAAAAAAGACATTATTACATAAGTTGACCAACAATCACTTTATAGATTTCGTCTGAATCACAAAGTTTATAACCTAAATAGTAATAAAATTTAAACAGTATAACTCCTTTAGTGTGCCCTGTAAGAACAGGCATTACTTGCAAGAATTATATATTTTTTAAAAACCTGTCTAAAAATCAAATAATACATGCAGCATAACATTGATAGTAACATTCATTAACATAACATGGTCAGTAACCCACCAATGTTATGAATGTGTCTTTTATTGTGAAGTTAAAAATTTCAAAGTTGTAATAATAATAAAAAAAAACAAAACATTACATTTTCTGTAGAAAGTACATTTATTACATATGGAATGGCGTTCTATTCCAAACAAGTATGGCATCTATTTCAACAGTTAAATTTATTATACAAATTCCCCACATTGTTTGTTAAGAAATTCCTATTGTCTGTGGCTTACAGTCTAAATGTATTAACAAACTGCAAACCTGTCGCCAAATTTACAAGCTAATAAAGTTTACGCGACCATGTCAACTGACAGTGTATCTGTTACAAGTGTTAACTAACTTAATAACAAACAGTAAATTACTGCAGAGACACACAGTCTGACATTTACAACTTTGGGCTATAATTCAGACATTCATTCATAGTGTAAATAATTACGTAATGTAGGTAAATAGTCCAACCTCACATCTGCCCCTATAAAAACTTCTCCTGACCAGAGTCACATCGCCACTTATTACTACTGAATAAGCTTGCTAATTCGTGTTGTATACCTGGCTTTGTCTGACTCTTTTACAGAGAACAGATTTTGCTATATAACCCTTTGGGATACCTGCTTTCCATTCTGCTGTTATCCACCTTTGTGACAAATCTCTGCAATTTCGAGGAATTTGCTTAGACGCGGATTATACTACTACCGAAATTATGGAGACTGCATCTGTTTCCCTAGTGCCATCTCAGAAAGGTGGATATCTACTCAAAGTTGATTGATTTCTTTTCACCAAGAGCAAACAGCATAGAGAAAGGTGTTATTGGCATTGTAACGAGTTTAAGAATGGCAGTTATCGTGCATGGGCCATCACAATGGAATTTGCCAATAGCCGCAAGCTCACCTCAAACACTGAACATAACCACGCAACGAGGGCAGAAAGAACTGATGTTGCCAGAGCAAGACACAACATCAGGGAACGGGCACGGAATACGGTGGAGACCCCGACACAGATCATTCAAAGTGCGAAAGCAGAAATGTCATCAGCAAGCACAGTGTACATGCCAAATCGATCTGCTTTCAGGCAATCGGTGAAGAGAGTGAGACTCGCTGACATGCCGGCACAGCCAACGTCTCTAAACGATAAAAATGTCACCGACAATTTAAAAGAAATTGATGGAGATCAATTTCTCGGGAAGGACACCACATTTGGCAACAAATTAATTTTACTGTTTGCAACTCGTGAAAATTTGGAAAAACTACAGGAGGCCACATATTGGGTGATGGATGGCACCTTCAAAACGTGAACAACATTATTTAGGCAGATATACACCATCCATGCTATGGTTGGTACTAATGAATACACCAGACGTTTTGTGCCACTGGTTTATGGATTACTTTCCAGTAAAAGCCAGGAGTGCAATCAAAAGTTTCTAGAAACACTCCAGGATTATGCAATGGAATTTGACATTGACCTGGCACCACAATATATCCTCACCGATTTCGAGATAGCTGCAATAAATGCCACTCAGCTATAATTTAAAACCTGCCATCATATATGTTGCTTGTTTCACCTGGGTCAAAGCCTTTACCATAGCATACAGACAGCAGGATTAGCTAAGCTGTATGGCACTGACCCAGCTTTTGCACTCTGCATGAGGCATTTGCAAGCCCTTGCCTTTTTGCCTCTGAACGAGATCCCAGATGCTTTGGAAGAATTGAAAAGACATTTACCGGAAAATGGAGAACTGGTCGTTATATATTTTGAAGAAAATTATGTTTTTGGTAGACGACGCAAAAGAACTCGCAGTCAATCTACAAGAACAGCACCGTTGTTCCCCGCCAGAATGTGGTCGGTGCATGAAAATAACAGGTTGGGCACCCCGCGAACGAATAATAAATTGGAAGGTTGGCCCTGGCGATGAAACAGCATATTGGGTGAGAAGCAGTTAGGTGTGTTCAACCTAATCACCTACTTCATTAAAAGCCCAAATACAGAAGGTGACTGCCAACACTGAAAGGACACCACCACGACAGGGGCAAAAAGAACAGGAAACTGCATAACAAACATGCATCACAATTCACATTCTGATACACATAAGTGCAGTATTGGACTGGGGCATGAAGGGCCCACAGGTGGAATACAATGGTAGAGGCCCACCAGAGGGGGTGTGGCCAGCCACTAGAGAGGCATAACTAAACCACGATAGGGGGTGTGGTAAGCCCACAATGGACAGCTAGCACCACAGTGTTGTATATAAAGAATGCAGTGTGTACATAAAAAGTACACAGTCTTGGCCTGCCCCTTAGATTGGGCAGAACATTCACGAAAAATCAGGATTGGCCCACTAGAATCCGAACATTTGGCAGACTATCCTGCTCTCTCCTACCTGTTCTTGTCACTTTCACCACCTGTGGCTGCTGGTTTCTTTAGTTGTATGGGTCCTGGAATGTTGTGGGCCCTATGTGATAAAAAAAAAAAGGGTACATTTAGAAAATTCCAACCAGCCCCGGCGTTAAATCAATAGCACCCACGATTAATAAATAGGCCTTCCTCCAGCACCTACATTAAAATAATAGTGTCCCCATTTGATAAATAAACCTATTTCCCCTTCCTCCAAACAGTCCCAGCAATCAATTAATAGTATTTACATTTCATAAATATACCTATTTCCCCCAACCATCACTGTCATTAAATAATTCATATTCACATTTCATAAAGAGACCTCATTTTCTCCAAACTCACCCCCACATTCAATTAATAGCCCCACAAACCACCCCATATTAAATTAATAGTCCCCACTATTAAATTGCCCCACCATCACCCCACAAACAATATAGCACCCATTAATTAGCCACCACCTATCTCTTACACACTGCATCACTCGGTGCCTTACAGCCCCTCCCCCTTCTTCATTACTCTGTGCCATCCAACCCCTCCCTCCTTCTTCATCACTCGGTGCCTTCTACCCCACTTCATGTGCCATGCTGCTTCCTCCCCTTCATCACTCTGTGTCATGCTGCTCCCCCCCTTCATCACTGTGCCATGCTTCTCCCCCCTTCATCTCTCTGTGCCATCCAGCCCTTCCCCCCTTCTTCATCACTCAGTGCATTTCTGCCCCCCCTTCATCACTCTGTGCCATACTGTTTCCCCCCCCTCATTACTGTGCCATGTTGCTCCACCCCCTTCATCACTCTGTGCCATGCTGCTTCCCGCACTCCTTTATCACTGTGCCATGCTGCTTCCCCCCATTCATCACTCTGTACCATCCTGCTCCCCCTTCTTCATCACTTGGTGCCTTTCTGCCCCCACTTCATCACTCTGTGCCTATCTGCTTCCCTCTTCTTGTCTCCGTTCCTTTACTTACCTTTGTATTGGCTTCTTTCATCTCTTCTCTTCTCTTTTCTTTTCTTCTTGTCTTCTGTCTTTTTGCTGGCTCCTCTCTGCACCACTCCTCACTGAATGTCGGGAAGTGATGTCACGGACGACATTCAGTGTGAACGGAGCAGGGAAGAGGAGGGGCGCCAACACAGAGTGGTAAGGTTTTTTGTATTTATTTTTCTTGTACCCTGCTTTCCCCACCAGCCAGTCTGACCCTATTACCCAGGGACCAACCCCGAGAAAAAAAAGAGAGAAAAATACATTTAGGTTATAAAAAAAAAATGCAAAAAAAAATAACGCCGGTTGGCAGTGAGGGCCCGGGCCAGGCCTAGGTAATTAGTACCCGCCCCCCCCTCTCTGCCGCTCTGATAGTGCAAAGAAGAAAGGATTAATGATATTGCTAGTGTAATGGGGGCTGGCCATATGTTCAACAAAGTCATCTGAGCATGGGACTAGTACAAGGTAGAAGGCAGGCAATGGGATCAATGCAAGAACCACTAAAGTTTCACCAGTGCTGGATTAAGGCTCAGGGGGGTTATCATTTTAGAAAACTTTTAGACAAATACACAAGCAATACTGTTAGGTGCACAAAGTTCTGCCTTCACGAGCAGTACAGTGTGAAGTGGGACATACCTCCCAACTGTCCTTGCAGTCGGACCAAATCCTGACTAAGCGAGACAGTCACTCAAATTTGAAACTGTTCCACCAGATTTAGGATAGTTGGAATATTGTCATGGTCTCTCCTACCTGTACTTGTCACTTTCGCCACTTGTGGCTGCTGGTGTCTTTAGAGCAGTTGCTGCTTGTCTGGATCCTGGAATTTTGGAGGCCCTATTTGAGAAACAAAATGGGTACACAAAATTTAGAAAACACCAACCAGGCAGGCATTAAATTAATAGCACCCAGGTGTAATTATTAGGCCTCCATCCAGCCTCAACATTAAAATAATAATACTCACATTTAAAAACTAAACCCTCTCCCTCCCTCCAAACAGCATTGCTGTCAGGCGCCGTCTCCGTACTGACACTTGGTGCAGGAGACAGACTCCTGCACCTTATTGGCAGCTGCATCTCGTTGCCTAGCAGCAGGGCGCTCCTTGTTCCTTGCATGATATGTGTGCGCACGCTCTGTTCAGTCGAGTCCCATTGCTAAGCAGCGGGATGCTATCTCCGCTCACCTGTCGGCTGCCAACGTGTCTGACCGCCAAATCTCCATCACCCAATCAGGATGCACCTTATGGTTTATATAGCACCCTCTGACACATGTTAGGTGCCAGAATACTGGTTCACTCCTGCTCCAGCGCTTCCTGAACTTCTTATCCAGTGTTCTTTGGTTCTGACTCGGCTTCCTGACTATTCTCCTGTGTTTCATTTTGGTAACTCGCTGCCTGGCTGGTTTGACTATATGGCTTCAGCTGACTTCTTTCTGGAACCTCCCTGTGTACCCTACCATTCATTTGGCTTTGACCTAGACTTTCTGGCTACACCTGTCTACTACTGTCGCCACACCGGTGACTGCCTTGGAGAACCGCGACCTGCGTACCCTCTGCAGCTAAGCCCAAACTCCCTTGCGGGGGTCCCTGATGAATACCGGGGTTACGTCAGTGTCCGTGCCTCCCTGTTCAGTTGTGCTAATACCGGTTAGCGGCCATATCTGCTATTCCATGACAGTTACCAATAAATTAATAGCATATAGGTTTAATAAATATAACCATTTACCACAACCATCCCCAGCATTAAATAACTCATATTCACATTTAATAAATAGACCTCATTTTACACAAACAACCCCACATTCAATTTATAACCCCCAACCACTCCAGCATTAAATTAAAGGTCCTGTCCCCTCACCTTAAATTAATAGCACCCACCATTAAATAATTAGCTCCACCATTAAATAGCCTATCTCCCACCCAAGTTCCAGTAGCGACCCCCTAGTAATTAATTAAAAGCAGTTATGTTTAATATAGCTATTTCCTGCAACCGTCACTGCCATTAAATAATTCATATGCCTATTTAATAAATAGACCTCATTCTCCCCAAACATCGCCACATTAAATTAATAGCCCCCACACCATCTAAGGATTAATGTAAAGGTCCCACCACCCCATCCTAAATTAATAACCCCAATATTAAATTAAATAGCCCCACCATCACCTCACAAACAAAATAGCACCCATTAAATAATTAGCTCCCACCTACATTCCACCATTAAATGAATAACCTACCTCACACAGTATAGTACCATAGCATCTCCCCCCTTCCCTAGTGGTATAGTAGCCCCCCTTCTCTCATATAGTTTAGTGGTATAGCAGCCCCCCTTCTTTCATATAGTTTAGTAGCATAGCAGCCTTCCCTTCTCTCATATAGTTTAGTAGTATAGCAGCACCCCCTTCTCTCATATAGTTTAGTAGTATATCAACCCCTCCTTCTCTCATATAGTTTAGTAGTATTGCAGCCCCTCCCTTCTTTCATATAGATTAGTAGTATATCAGCCCCCCCTTACATAGTTTAGCAGCCCCTTCCCTCACACTTACCTTGCTTGAGCAATGCTGTACAGCTGTCTCCTCTCTCTGCATCGGATGGGACCTATCTCGTGGTGCACGTCCCTTGTAACATCCAGCAGTACTGGTACTTGACAAGGCCACACTAGGAGGGGGGGAGAGATCCGCGGCCACATTAAGGAAGGTGGCTGGTCTTGGAGTATGGGCCAACCGCTCACTACCTCGCTGCCCCCTTCTGTCGCCCAGCACCCACCTCCGGACCTTAAACACAATTTTTTTTTATTAAATGTCCCTCCAAAAAAACATTTGCCAGCCTCCTGTGGCCACCGGCCTACCGGGAACATTCCGCCTCTGCCTGCTATAGTGAACCCAGCCCTGGCAGGCAAAGCCTAGTGCCGGTACTGTTAAGGGACCACACTTTTTATCCCCTTGATATTTTTTTCAGTCAGTACCAGCCTAGGCTGACGGCACTAGGCCTGGTTAAGGTTTTTTTGGGGGAGGGGCAAACTATTTTTGTAATCATTTATTTATTTTTTAATACACAAAGAGATCAAGATCTGTGCTGATTATATTACACCAGGGGGAAATCAGCTGTAACATATATGTCTCCTAGAGGTGCAACTGTGGTTACTTCCCCCTCAGCATAGTACATAAAGGGCGTTGACATGTGTGGCAAGATGGACCGCTTATGCCACCCTGTCTGTTGTTGATGGGAATCGGCTGGGCTTACTTTGCCAATGTTCCCTATCGTTATCCCAAATGTGCCCTCTCACTGCAGTAGGAGGGGCTTACAATGCTGCCACCACTGGACTCTTTTACCGGCATCCAGATCCGGTTTTCTTCTGGATAACTGACGCTTCTAATGTACCCCGTTACTGGTGTACCTGGGCTGGTACTCCTGACCCTCTCCTTTGGATCAGGGTTGCTGGGGATGGATCCCCCCTGGCCTATCACACTGGCCAGGGCTGCTGGGTAGCGGGCAGAGCGGGGGTACTGGATGCTGTGTCCAAACCTAGGAAACACCCGGGAACAGATTAGATTTTGGGTCTAATCTGTAGGTCACACAAATAGAAAAGCTTCCAAGCAGGCCTTTGAAGCAAGTGATTTTTATTTGCTCACCCTGGTTGAAGGTACCAGGGAGCAGGTCAGATGGAATGGGAAGAACAAATTACAATGCAAGTCAATGCTTTTTATACAGATTTGGTTACAGCCTCAAAGGGTAAGCCAGCCCCCTTGAGATCTGAGCTATTTTTAGAATCAGGATGCAATTTGTTTACCCAAACTTGGATTTACATGCAATGCAAAGTTTACAATATTTACACTTCTCTGTGATATCCAAAAACTTGCTGTGATTTCCTGCATCTTATTTTGGACACAGGAAATGTAATAACAAGTCTAATTAAACCTTCCTGTGCCTTCAGGTTCTGGATCCTAATTAACATGAGATTAACATGGGTCCTTTCTTCAGACGGCTGCAGGATACACATTCCCAAAGAAAGTCATAAAACCCCAAACCAGTCATTTTCCGACATCGCAATACACAAAAGACTTCCTCCACAAAGCCTTGTATCAGATATATACATTAGAAATCATGCGTTTCCTCTAGCAAGGTTAAACCCAACAAATTTCCCCTGATCTCATAAATAAAGATATATCTTTTACCAACATACACACAATATAAAAAATAAGTACATTTGCAATTATATAAATAAGCACCTTGCGCTATTTTCTTTAAATAAATTTATTCCATAAGTTATTTATAAGTGTTCCAGTCACAACATGTCCTTACAGTACAATGCCTATGCCTGTTTGCCCACTTCCTCCCCTGTTCTATCTCACTAAGTGTAGAGAGGTGCAATGGGGACAGATTATTCTACGCATGTGCGCAGTTCTAAAAAGCATTTCTCGTGCGTATGAGTTGGACTTACATCCAACTCGACATGTTGTTTTTAATATTTGGCTTATTTTTATGGATTAGGATCCTTACACAATATAGAAGAAAATTCTAATAAATTGCAAATAAAGATTACTTATTTTACCTTTTTGTTGCATTATATGTTTGAGTACCCCACTTTGTCCACTACGTTTTCTTTTTATGTATTATCTACTGGACATAATATCATCTGCCTATGCTCATTTTGGGAGACATATTCTCCAAACAGCTACTTAATAATATTGGCTTTGATTATGCAACATATATGACTGATCTGGTATTATCATCCTCCTTACTACTTGTATTGCTTGGTACATCCCATTGTCACGGAGTATGGAAGAGAAAAGAGGTCGAATTATATGTACCACTAATTCCTTTTACTAATTTCCTGTCTCTACCTAAAGCTAAAAGGGATCCAACCCATTGTAATGGCTGCCATGGAGTATCTTGACGAAAAGGAATTATCATTAAGTATATACAATAGCCCTGTTTACCCACCAAATGCTTGCACTGTAAGCTTGTTATTGGAAAGACAAGCTCAATTAGCTTCTTGTGAAAACTTCATTTTGATTGACTGAATTACTTACAGACACTGTATGAAAGGGTCTATCCTTAATGTGCCTGTTGTTTCTAGCTGTAATCAGCTACTTCACAATTACTGGGCCAACAGAAAGCTGGTTTAAGTTTTATTTCCTGCATCATAGGAAACAGAATTATAAATGTTTTTCTATGATGTATAATTTATATAAAAATATATTCAGAATACTTTTTATATATTCAGAATACTTTATGTTCCACACAAGTTAGTTTTCACAATATTACTGCATTTCTGAGGGGGCAGGGTGGACAAAACCCTCAAGAGGCCAGAATGAACAGAACTGTTTGAGTAGATGAATACAAGGCACATAATCTTGACACTGGATTAATCTGGGATTTGGTAAGACTCAGATATATATTACAAGAGTCGCTTTTTTCAGAGTCTTTACTTTACCTTTCTGATTACAGTGTGAATGTCATTGTGTTCAAATGTCAACTTATTCCTTTCTTCAAAAGTATATGTTAACCTAAATTCTGTATCTATTCATTGAAGCTTGCAGATTATATTACCTAATTTTCATGTTGTCCTTATAGTGAAGCCTATCTTAAAGAACATTGTACATGAAGGAAATGAAATGCACAGTGGTTTGCTAAAAAAAAATCTGATGAATGATCTTTATAGAGTCTGAAATTGAAAATGAAATGAAATACACATTCCTCAATTTCTTTGCAGGCATATAAAGTAGCAATGGATCTTTTTACATTGTGTATGATGAGATTTAAGACTAAAAACATATCCAAGTGACGACAATAGAATAAAGAGGTTATGCTGCACCTTGCCTTGAAATATTTATTTTCATCGTTGCATACTGTGAATCTTTAAGAGACAGACAGGAATAACTCCTGATGGTTCTTTTGGAACGTGTTTGAAATAGAGTAAACATATATAAGGTGAATTAAAAAAATAACATTGAAGAGTTTAAAAACACTGAAAAGAAGTTACTGCTGACATTTAATAATATGTTGCCAATTTATAAAATCAAATTGTCACATTGAATTGGTTTCATTCTGCTTATCATTTTCCTTGACAAAACACATTAAAATAATTGACATTTGCGAAGCATCAATGCAATATTAATGCTGCCTTTCACTAAAAAACTTTGTCTCCTCAGCAGAGCCGAAACTAGGGTGGTGCGGGCGGTGCCGTCGCCCAGGGCACAGGCCCAAGGGGGCGCAGCAACCGCCCGCTACCTTCCTCTCTGTGGCACATAGTACATTTGATGACTTGTATTGCATCCCTGCCCGCCGCCGCCCCTATCATCAATCCTTGCCCCTCTTAGTATCACTCACTCTCTTGGTGTTTGCCCAAGCACTGAGCTCATTCGGTTCACAGACTCCTTTTTCTTAGTTTGTTTAGACCGACATATTAGCAGCTCTGTAGATTTCTTGCAGTCTGACTAGTCACTGCGATCTCTGCACTGTTGTGTCAGAACAACGAGCGGCGCGTCCTATGGTTGCTAGGAGACAACTGTTATGCGCTTCCAGTGCAGAACGTCTGGGTCGAGAGCGCGCTTCGGAATTTTACTACCTGATCACGTGGCGAGACTACAGGAGCAGTGTTTCAAAACCAGATATGTTCTTTATGTGCGTCCTCTTATTGTACATATGTTTTTGCCTATTAGGACTGTAGAAAGGTATATGCAGGGACAACCTTTGTTTAAAGGTATTTAATGGTTGTTTTGTTGGTGATTGGTTCTATGTACTTGAAAAAAAGAAGTGGAGGTCTTGTTATACCATAACGGGATAGCTGGCTGGCCCACTGATTGGAGTTATGGACCACCCATAAAGGGAGGATTATTTTTTATTATGCATAAAAATCCAGTTCAGTTCAAATTGCACTGTAAATTCCATAATTCATCTCACCTTCCTATCACTTGATAAAACCCACTAACACCTAATGATGTGTTAATGTTTTCCTCTCTTAAACCACTCTAAACACAGCTGCATATCTGCTAACTGTCCTGATTATTGTGAAACAATCCTGCTAGTGCATTTCTGGTTTTGGCAGCTTACCACTTCACGCCTATGGCCACAACTTTTGTGACATGGCCACACCCACTTGGCAAATGTCACTCCCACTTCGATGGGGGGCGCCGGTGCCCTGTCTCGCCCAGGGCACTGAAATGTCTAGTTACGACACTGCTCCTCAGACCCAAAGCTAGTGACCCTTTAATGCCTCTGATGTGTTATAATGTTATGTTACATATGATTGTTTACTATTAGTGGTGCTATTACATAAAATTGTTGAAGTTTAATAATTGGACGAAGGTGGAAATTAATACATAAAAACCTTAAAGCGCTCAATTCCAGAGCAAATCAAAACAAAACAAAACAAAAAGCAGACCAGACAGAAAGAACAAATCAACAGAAAAAATATGCAATACCAAATAAATCCATGTGCATAAGGTGTATGTCTATATATATATATATATATATATGTAACCTTGATTGAGATCAACCCATATGTCCACAAATTGTCACTGAATGAGTATATAAAGGTGATGTAGATAAGGGTCAGTAGCAGGTGGACCGAATAGCACCAAGGAGAGCACTTACAGTTGAAGCTGTAATATTGTTCCTGTTATTAGCGTGGAGAGTATGCTCCGTTCCCTCTTTCAATTTCAAAATAATCCCTGGTGACGTGCTCTATGAGGAACCTAATGCATAAGATGCAAACCTCCTCCACTCAATGCAAGTACCTAAGTTGTAAAGGTGTTCACCCACGGATGACTCCTCTCCGACCGGAAGTAATGTCCTATAAAGAAACCAAGGGGAGTGGTTAGTATTAAAAAACTTAATTGAGCAACACACAAGGTGGTACTCACATATAAATGCAGGGAATAGCTGCGTCAATACAGGAAGAGCGCAATCATATATGTAAAGAAGACAGGCTTCAAGCAATATCACTCAACGCGTTTCTTTCCTACACAAAACTTTATCAAGAGTAAATGTGTACAGATAATATCATCCTTTTATATGTGACTGGAATATTTCTATTGTTTTATCAAGACAAGCTATGATAGGTGAAGATGCAAAGGTGGAGTCATCTGGCCTCCCATTCTAATCCTACAATGTTTTATTAACCCCTTCATACTTCATAATCAATGCCAGGTCACCCCATATGATAATAATCTAAAATCCATCAATACAGATGTATGTATACAATAATCACCACAAATGGCCACTACATATACATAAATATATATAAAAAAAACTAATGTCCAGTATTAAAAATATATAATCCTAAGATTTAAAAGACAAATACAAATTGCAGAAATATAATATATATAAAAATACTCACAAAAATATATAAATATATGATAAAAATATATTATGTCCTGCAGTGTAACCATATATGTCCTAATTAAATGAAGGGATGTAACATCTACAAACATATTGTACAAACATTATGACAGATAAGTATAAGTATCGTAATAACAAATAATTATAAATTATCATTGTAAAAACCACAAATCCTATTATACTGGGTGGATATACGTAAAGATTGTTTGAATATACATTATAGCAATAAAAAAAACTAATTGATCTTATGTTGTCCTAAAAAGACAACACAAGCCAACTGTACACAACAGTCTCACTACTTCTCATATAATTGCGTTAATTTCAAAATCAATATTCATCCCTTTAGGGGTTAGAGTCTTCTGTTGGAAAATCCATTTAATTTCCTCCTCACTGATTTTCCTTTTAAAATCATCTCCCCTCCAGTCTCGCTTTTTCTGAGTCAAAGCCATAAATTTGAGACCTTTTGGGTTACCTCCATGGTGTTGTGAAAAATGTTGCGATACGCTATGTAAAGTGTTCCCTTTTTTTATGTTCCTAATGTGCTCACAAAAGCGCACTTTTAATTTCCTAGTGGTGCATCCCGCATACTGAATGTGGCACAGACACTCCAGTAAATATACAACATTTTGACTGTTATAAGTGAGGTGTTCTTTTGCTGTGAACTGTTCCAATGTCTGGTTGGACTGGAAGGAACAAATGGCTTTGTTGGAACGGTAACTCAAGGTTCTACAATTGACACATGTATCACAATAATAAAAAACCCTTTTTGAGGATATCTCTGATAACCAATTGTGGGGGGCTGCCTTCACTGGCATGTAGCTCTGGGTAATCTTAGAGGACAGATTTAGCGCTTTCCTATAAACAAGTTGGGTCTGGGGGGTAGAATACTTTGTAGTGTACCATCCTTCAGAAGTACATGCCAATGACGATTAAGAATTTTGTTCAACTGGGAGAATGATTGGGAATACTGCGTTATAAATAGGGGCTCCTGATCCCACTTAGCATCCTGTTCTTTATGGGCCTTATAGTTATAATTAGAGATGGGCGGGTCCAGTTCCCCGAGAACTGAACCTACCCGAACTTTGCCTATCCGAGTACCGAGCTGAGTAGCTCGGTACTCTCCCGCCCGCTCCGAATCCAAATCGAGGCCGAACGTCATCGTGACGTCGTCGGATCTCGGGGCTCGGTTCTTGCGATACTTCAACATTATAAATACACGCCTCCGCAGCAATCCATCGCCATTTGACAGAGGGAGAGAGCAGGGTGTAGTCACAGGCTGATTAGAGCAGGGACAGAGAATCCAATATTCTTCTTGCAATTGCTCTAACAAGAATCGCTAGAGAAGAGAGGAGGATAGAGGTTTATTATTTTTTGTTAATATTTGGCATGCCACAGTGCTTTTGTGGTGTCCCCCATAATTGTGCATAAATATTTCTGGCTGTCAAAAGTCATATCTGTCAGCAGTATCTACCAACTAATTTTTAGCACTCCTCAGTGCTTTTGGGGTGTCCCCCATAATTGAGCATAAATATTTCTGGCTGTCAAAAGTCATATCTGTCAACAGTATCTACCAAATATTTTTTAGCACTCCTCAGTGCTTTTGGGATCCCCCCCCATAATTGTGCATAAATATTTCTGGCTGTCAAAAGTCATATCTGTCAGCAGTATCTACCAACTAGTTTTTAGCACTCCTCAGTGCTTTTGGGGTGTCCCCCAAAATTGTGCATAAATATTTCTGGCTGTCAAAAGTTATATCTGTCAGCAGTATCTACCAAATAATTTTTAGGAACTCCTCGGTGCTTTTGGGGTGTCCCCCATAATTGTGCATAAATATTTCTGGCTGTCAAAAGTCATATCTGTCAGCAGCATCTTACCAAATAATTTTTACAACTACAAGTGCTTTGCGCTCAGAATGGATTCAAAGCAGTCCACATATGATCAGAATGAGCAACCAGGTTCTGTCACCAGTCCTGATGTTAATGTTCCCAGTACGTCATCTGGCCAAGGCGATGTCAAACAACAGAGTGTTTCCAAATCAGTGCAAAAAAGAAAAAGCAAAAAAAAAATTTACTGTGTTGAAGCGAAAAAGAAGTGTTACTGAGCAAAAGTTAAGTGCAGATGAAAAAAAAATTGCAAACATGCCATTCTACACACGCAGTGGCAAAGAGAGAATGAGGCCTTCACCTTTGGCTATTAGTGGCAGATCCCAAAAAGTTACCCAGCCTACAATTGGTGCACAACTACTGTTACGGATCAAAGCCAAGCTGCAAGATAACAGTAAGGCACTAGAGGAGAATGTTTGCTCTGATTCACAAATGACAACAATCCCTGTGGAGAGTCCATCCAACAGTGGGATGTCTAATCGTGAGCATTCTGCTGATGTGTGCCTTAATAGCCCGAGTGTAGCCGGTGATACCCAAATTGAGGATGCCACTTTGGAATTAGAAGAGGATGAGGGGGAGATTTGTGTAGGCGACGAGGGCGTTAATGAGGATGTTGATGAGGATGAGGTTGTTTGTGTAAGTCCTGCACCAGTGGCAGCAGTTCTGGCACGTGACAAGAAAAAGGCCATTGTCATGCCTGACCATAAAACAAAAAAATCCACTTTTTATGTGTGGAATTATTTCTACCCAAATCCAGACAACAATTGTATAGCCTTTTGTAGGTTATGTCAAGCCACAGTCAGTCGAGGGAGGGACCTTAACCATCTTGGAACCTCGTCTATGTTACGCCATTTAACGAGAGTTCATGGCAAAGTGTTGGGAAAAGCTGAAAGTTCTTCCTAAAAAAATACAAGCACTCCATCATCAGCTAAGACCCTCCACTCACCGACATCCCGTCGGCTACAAAATACACCCACCACACCATCCTCATCAATATCCTTAGTAGCGCTCGGAGTTAGCCCGGCATCCCACTTAAGGCTGGATGACTCCTGCACTATTATTGATTCCACTGAAGAAAGCGTTAGTCCCACTACTGCTGCTGCTGTTGCTGCTGCTGGGGGTGAATCCTACAACAGCAGTCCTACATTTCATTAATTAACTGTGAAACTGTGAAACAATCATTTGCGAGGGGAAGCAAATATGACAGCAGTCACCCAGTCGCCAAGCGAATCACAGACGCCATGGCTGCAATGTTAGTGTTAGATCTGCGTCCAATCTCCACAATAAAAGCAGCTGGTTTTTCACCGTTAATTGAGGTTTTGTGTCCGCGTTACAGATGTCCATCGCGACACCATTTCTCCCGTAAAGCAATTCCACAACTATACCAAAAAGTGTGTAAAAATGTAGAGATTGCATTGAAAAATGCCATTCTGCCCACTGTCCACTTAACCACAGATATGTGGACAAGTGGAAGAGGGAAAAACAAAGACTATATGACTGTGACAGCCCACTGGGTTGGTCATTCACCTTCACCAGCAGGAACAGCAGCAGCATGTACACCACTACGTAACATTTGTCACAGGCAGGCCACTCTTTGTATCACCAGCTTCACTAACAGGCATAAGGCTGAAAATTTGTTACACAAACTGAGAGATGTGATTGATGCATGGCTTATACTACTCAGACTTTCCCCAGGGTATGTCATTTCTGATAACGCCAACAATATAGTGCGAGCATTACAGCTGGCTGATTTCCAACATATTCCCTGTTTTGCTCACACCATCAACTTGGTGGTGCAGAGCTTCCTACGAAATAACCATGAGGTGCAGGAGATGCTTTCGGTGGCCCGTAAAATTTCAGGCAATTTCAGGCATTCAGCCACAGCATGTAGGAGATTACAGCAGCTTCAAGAGCAGTTTAACTTGCCCTGCCACCAACTTAAGCAAGAGGTGGTAACTAGGTGGAATTCCACCCTGTATATGCTTCAGAGGATGGAGGAACAGCGCAAAGCCATCCAAGCATATTGCACAAGCCATGACATTTTGAAAGGAGGGGCGATGTATTTCACTCTTGCACAGTGGGGAATCCTTTCAGTCCTGTGAAAGGTACTGAAACCATTTGAAGTTGCGACGTGTGAGGTAAATGCAGACTCTGCTAGTTTGAGCCAAGTCATTCCTTTAATTAGACTATTGGAAAAGCAGCTTGAGAAAATGAAGGAGGAGCTGAAAGCAAGCAATTCAGCAAAGTATGTTGGCCTTGTCGATCAAGTACTTAATTCGCTTCACAATGATCCTCGAGTTATTAAGATCTTGAACTCGGATCAGTACGTTTTGGCCACTGTGCTTGATCCAAGGTTTAAAACCTACATTGAATCCTTGCTTCAAAATGAACAAGATGTGAACTTTTGCAAGGAGCTATTGTTCAGCAAGTTGGCCGCTGAACTGGGCCTCGGCTTGACAACGTGTCCTTCTTCACTTTCTCAAGCTGCTGCTGCTCGTAAAAAATTAAATTTCCCAAAAAGAAGCAGGGAAGACGCAGGGGGCAGACCAGAACAATTTAACATCTGGGCTGGTTTGAAGGATTTTTCAAAAAATTTGTCACTTTGCCCATAACTCCATTCAATATGAGTATAAACATGCAAAGGATGGTGGATGATTACTTTCAAGAGGTAGTTGATATGGAAATGTCAGACAGTCCCTTTCCTTACTGGGAAGAAAAGCAGGCCATTTGGAAACCCATGTACAAACTTGCTTTGCAATACTTAAGCTGCCCACCCTCCAGTGTGTACTCTGAACGAGTGTTCAGCACAGCAGGGAACTTAGTCAGTGATCACCGTAGAAGGTTACTTCCCAAAAATGTGGAAAAAATGATGTTTATAAAAATGAACTACATCTTCCACGAGGAAGGCCTTCACCATCCAAGACATCCAAGCACTGACTGTTCTCTAATGGCGGATTCAAGTGGCGATGAATTGATAGTCTGTGATGATGACGTACACACTGATGAGGGTGAGGATGAAGCTGAAGATGATGACGATAACATCTATGTAAGTGTAGGGTGCAATCTACCACCAAAGAAGAAAGGGACTTGTGACATTTCCATACCGTACCGTCTTGAAAGGCTGCTGTTTGGGCAATTTATCCTTAAAGATAGGGTGTCATAGACAGAGTGACCCCAAACTGCCTTTGTCCATTTCTCTTAATATTGTACAGTCTATAATGGCTGAATTTTTTAGGATTTTATACAAGTTGACGGGAGCCAGAAACCAAACTGGCTTTGTCCATTTCAATTAATATTTTACAGTCTATAACGGCTGAAATTTTTGATTTTTTAAACAAGTGGAGGGGGCCTATAGAGACAGAAAGTAAACTGCCTTTTTCCATTTCTTTACATATTTAACTATAAGTGTAGGGTGTAATATACATCCAAAGACGATGGCTGCATTGCCAATATGCATAGATGGAGAGGAAGACAATCTGTTTTGTGTGTAGAATAAATGAAGGCCTATCAACGAACAATTAAACAGTTTTTTGCATGATTTATTACCTCTACAATTAGATTACTTATCTCTAAAACAGTTGGAGCACTAAATTGGGTTATTTTAGGACCAAAAACATTGATTTTCCAACAAAATAGCAAAACAAAACCAAACAAAACCAAAACCAAAACACGCAATGGCAGTTTTGCAAAACCAAAACCAAAGCCAAAACACGACGGTAATCCAAATCCAAAACCGAATCCAAAACCAAAACACGGGGGTCAGTGTCCATCTCTAGTTATAATGGAGTCAAGTCACCCGATCTACATCCCTATTTGTTTCAAATGCCTTAGCCACCAGACCAGGTAAAAATTAATCATTTTTGTACAGTACATTCAGTTGTGATGCGAGTAATGTGCAACGTAATTGTTGTCGTAATATCTAAATATGTTTAATGTATTTTCTTTTAATATAAAATATAAAGTGTTGAAGAGATTAATTAATGTTTCCAACATTTAAATTACATATAGCTTGGTATCATTCTGTTCGCAATTGAATGTTTTCAGTATTATTTATGAAGCATTCGCATATTGTGAACACTAGTTATAAATAATGTAATTTTTCATACACCAAATAACAAGTTCAGAAATGTCATAAAAGAACCAGTTTATACAAGTCTAGAGGCAGGAGCCTGAGGAAGGACACCTGGCCACTTCAAGGAACAATGAGCAGAGGAATCAACCAATGGCACATCTAGATCTTGGTCATGACCCATCGACCTATGAATGTGGACCTTAATACTGTAACTGTGTATATTTGTGATGTCACTGCTTTTTACAGTGTATAAATTGTTCACCTGTGGCTTTGGAAACCAGAGCTTTCTGATAGAAGCTTGTGTTAGTGCTAACAGTGCAAGCGTATGCATACCAAACTTTGCCTTGTAATACTTTGCGAATAACACCTATGTGCTTTGGAACCACAGTGATCGCATTGGAGAATCTTTATTGCAAACAATAGATAGGGACGTAACACAATGGAGCAACTAGCTTCAAAATTACAATTATTTACAACAAAACATCAAAATCAATGGGTGTGTAGAGGGCATGGAATGTGATGTAACATTCTGGGTCCACAAAGCAAACTTGAAGACAAACTATATTTTATACTGACAGTTGATTTTTAAAAAGAAAAAAGTTCTGCTCTTTCAGGCCATTAGGTTATTTCTCAGGTAGAGAGCAAGTGTGTACTGACAGCCCCAACTTATTATAATGGCTCATCAGTTGAAGCAAGTTATTTGGCATAGCAAGCCAAAAGACTTTGAGTGTAATAATGATTAGCTGAAAAAAGTTTATAATATACAACAGGAGCAGGTGCCCCTCAACTTATGATCCTCCTCTCTGTCAACCACTCAGACTCCAGGGGCACTTTTGATGCAGGTATTTTGAATAGTTTTCACTTGACTCCTCAGTAGCTGTATCACAGCTGTAGGGGGCTTGTCTCCAGGCTATTATGGGATCTCCTGGGAACATCTGTTATTGACTGCTTGCATATAATTAGTATAGGTAGTGTGATAATATCGGTCCAATCCGCTCTGTCAGTCAATGGGCCCATTAGTTTACACCGTCCCTCTACGTTGTTATTAGACTCCACCTGGTGGCCAGATTCTGCATTGCTTTGTGTCCCAGGAGGAAGGGGGAGTTTGTCACAGGAACTATGGAACAGCTTGAGCACCTATGACATCACAAAGTAGTGGAATGGATTCAAAACGAGAGGGTATCGCCCCTATCTAAAATCAAGAGGTGGGATTCTGGTATTGAATAAACACTGTCCTAAGCACGTATACACCAGACTTAGTGGCAGGGAAACTGCAGATCCCTCCCCCACCCTTGTCACCACCAAATTTCCCCTTGTAACCAATAAAGATGGACTGTGCCCCGGGGGTTGGCCCAGGGAGGGATCGAGGACTGGGGGATTTTGGGACACTTGATAAAGGTTACCCCAGAGGGACAGAGGGAGTTTCTGTGGATTTTTTCAGGAGGTGAAATTGGACTGATGGTGAGCTCTCAAACTTTATCAGTGTCACGGGCACTAGGAGTTTCTACCCAGGATTCACCAGGTGTAATTATGCTTACCAGAGGGGCGGAGTTTATCACAGCGATCCTCTGGGCAGTATGGTGAATGGTTGGAACAGTACAACAACTTAGGATAAGAAATGTCAATGGAGAGTCAGCGACTTGCAGCTATGAAGCAGGAGAGTCAGCGACTTGCAGCTATAATGCGGAGCTAGGTATAACAACTGATGTGCAGTGAAGACTCGTGTCAGTGCAGGAGGGTAGCGGGGAGAGTCAGTGGTCTGCGGATAGCAAGTTGTATCACTGCGTGATGGGAAGAGTTGTCCAGGTGCAGGTAGGTAGCGGGAACGTCAGTGGTCTGCGAATAGCAAGTTGTACCACTGCGGTGATGGGAAGACTTGTCCAGGTACAGGTAGGTAGCGAAATAGTGGGTAGTCTGTAGCGGCAAGTATACCACTGATGAGCAAGGGAGACTTGTCCAAATGCAGGCAAGCAGCTGAATAGCGAATAGTCTGTGGCAGGTACATTACCACGGATGAGCAGAGCAGACTTGTCCAGGTGCA
Organism: Mixophyes fleayi; assembly: GCF_038048845.1. Taxonomy (NCBI): domain Eukaryota; kingdom Metazoa; phylum Chordata; class Amphibia; order Anura; family Limnodynastidae; genus Mixophyes; species Mixophyes fleayi. The sequence continues at coordinate 152,916,228 of NC_134402.1, forward strand.
GGTATGCAGCGGAATGGCAAGCAGTCTATAGCGGGTACGTTTACCACAGAAGAGCAGATAAGGCTTGTCCAGGTGTAGGCATGCAGCGGAGTAGAGGTAGTCTGTAGCGGGCAAGTTTACCACGGATGAGCAGAGAGGACTTGTCCACAGCAAAACCGATCACACGAGCAGAACACAGAAAACACCTAGGAGTCTCAAGGGAATGAGAACCAAGAACAGGCAACGATACTAAGGACACAGGTGCCCTAAATAGTGAGTGGTGATTGATTCACCAATAGTATTAAAAGCAAGGTTTTAAGTTCAAGAGTCCTGCACATGCGCAATCCAGTCAAGATGGCGGACGGCCGCGGCTTAGGACAGGCGCCGGCAAGAATGAGAGAGAGCCACGTACCAGACCAGAGGCACTAACCGTCCGGTGAGTGACAATCAGTGTCCCAGACATCTATTGGACTTAGAAACCCTGGGATTCAGATTGGGTATTGAACTTGAGAAAAGATTCATCCTTACTTCATCAGGAGATACTTATGATCTTGGGGAACTGGTGAGCCTACATCGTTAGGGAGACTGGTACTCAGGGTCCCAAAAAGCTGGTGGAGAGCTGGCCAAGCGGCTGGGATCATCAAATTTACAGAACATCCAATCAGGTCAGACAACTGGCCCACTGGTTCTGTGTGTTGAACAACTTGAGACTCTTTTGGAGTCGGAGCTCTGAACCTGTTGAGAACTCTGTGGGATAAGGTTATTCCTGTGGTTTTTGTTAGGAGTTCCAAATCTGCAGTTTGAATGCACTCACGACTGGCAGTGTACATAGATATATATGGAGTGTGCAGAGTCACAATCTTTTCAGTCAGTGGTTATGACTAGAGATGTTCACTGACCCCCACGTTTTGGTTTTGGTTTCGGATCTGGATTAAGTTTGTGTTTTGGTTTTGGTCTTGGATCTGTATTTTTTAAGAAACATAGCTAAAATATGCTTAGATCATATCACTTTGCTCCTTTTTTGTGCCTACATTATTATTAACCTCAATATTACTAATTTCCAGTGATTTTCAGACAATCTTGACCACCTCACAGATCACAATATTATTTTCATCCACATTCGGACAAAGACTGCAACGAGCTGGCTGGATGCTAAGCGACAGAGCAACGACCTAAACACACGGTAGTTCATAGCACATCTATGAAACATTGCCACATTGCCCAAGTTAACTTTGCCTTGATTACAGGTGTTTTTATCTCTACCAAGGTAAAAGTTTTTTTAAATTTTTTCTTTCCTGACTTAAAACCACTATGTACTTTAACATAGGTTTTAGCAGATGACGTAGCGGGATTACTATTATCAAGATTGGTGCCAGCAGCTGCTTGGTGCTCCTGGTCTTCTGTTGATTGATGTGAATCCATATCGATGGCACACAGCAATGTGACTGGAGCCTTTGAAGAACACTGCCAGCCTTATTATTTCTGTTTCAGCACTGAAAATTGCCACCTTTCCTGTTTCTGTGTGAGCCATAATAACACAGTACAATGTGACTGGAGACTTTTAAGAGCACTTTCAGCCCTGTAATTTCTCTTTCAGCACTGAAAACTGCCACCTCTCCTGTTTCTGTGTGAGTTATAACTCTGTAGCATGTCACTGGAGACTTTTAAGAACACTGCCAAACCTTCTCTTTAACTTTCATGACGTTGCCCAACTGCACTGGAGACTGCCAAGAACCCTGCTACCCCTTCTGTATCTCCGTGGAGGGCGGTACTTATAGAATCCAAAACTTGAGAGATCCGACGATGCGACAATGAAGTTTTGCCTCGATTTCAGTTCCGAGGGTGCGTGATTGAACCGAGCCGGCTCGGTACTCAGATTCGTGAAGTTCGGGGGGGGCTCGGTTTTCCAAAAACTAAGCCCAAGCATCTCTATCTACACCAGTATTGGACAGCAGTCAGCCTGGAGGCTTTATGTGCCACATTGGAAATTAATTTTCACCAACAAAATCAATAAAAGTAATTTGTACTTTTGATCTCCTTTTCAGGCTTCCTTTTGGTGTGTCCAGGGCCTGATCAACCACTAGGCTGACCAGGCTGCAGCCTGGGGCGCTGGGACCCGAAGGGTGCGGCGCTGTGGGTATATTTTATTTTATTTTTTTCTTCATTCATTTTTTTTTTCGGGGTGGGGGAGGGGGGGGGTCGCCGTGGGAGGGGGGGTCGCCGCGGGGGGGGGGGGTAGAGGGCTCGACGATCAAAAGCATTGGTGGTCAGTGGTTAGCAACACACAGCCAATCGCCAGGCTGCCTGTTGCTGTGCAGCAGAAAGGAAGCAGGACGTCTTCACTTCCTATCTGCTGATCTGAGGAGAGGAGCGACGCTGGCACAACTACAGGTAAGTGAAGGGGGGAACTGCCCTGCATATCTATAGGGAGGGGGGGTGAACTGCCCTGCATATATATAGGGGGTGGGGAACTGCCCTGCATATCTATAGGGAGGGGGGGGGGGGAACTGCCCTGCATATCTATAGGGAGGGGGGGAACTGCCCTGTATATCTATAGGGAGGGGGGGGGGGGGAACTGCCCTGCATATCTATAGGGAGGGGGGGGAATTGCCCTGCATATCTATAGGGAGGGGGGGGAACTGCCCTGCATATCTATAGGGAGGGGGGGAACTGCCCTGCATATCTATAAGGAGGGGGGGAACTGCCCTGCATATCTATAGGGAGGGGGAGAACTGCCCTGCATATCTATAGGGAGGGGGAACTGCCCTGCATATCTATAGGAAGGGGGGGGGGAACTACCCTGCATATCTATAGGGAGGGGGGGAACTACCCTGCATATCTATAGGGAGGGGGGGAACTACACTGCATATCTATAGAGAGGGGGGGAACTACCCTGCAAATCTATAGGGAGGGGGGGGGACTACCCTGCATATCTATAGGGAGGGAGAGGGGGGACTGTCATGCATATGTATAGGGAGGGAGAGGGGGACTGTCATACAAATCTATAGGGTGGGAGGGGGGGGGCTGCCATGAAAATCTATAGGGAGGGAGAGAGGTTGATATGTATGAAGGAGGGCAGAGGAGGGGGCTTATATATGTGACTGGGGGAGTTTTAATGTGACGGGGGGATAGCTAGCTAGCAGAGTGGAGGTAAGGAAAATAGCTGCAAGGGGGATGGATGCAGGGTGGGAGGTAAAGAAAATGGCTGCAGCAGGGGCTAAGGAAAATGGCTGTGGGGGGGGGGGGTGTGGTTAAGGAAAATGGCTGCAGGGGGTATTTAAAAAATAGAGCAGCTTTGGGGGGCAGAATCTCATGATTGTGTGGTGGTACAATGGGTGGTCTCAGCAATCACTAGAATACTAAATATTAGTGAGATGGGGCTGGTAGAGGTTTGTATTTGATTGACAACAAATATTCAGATATTGCTTATATATGCCTGTCCAATGGGGTACTTTTAGCTGGCCATAATGGAGTGTTTTGTTTTAACTAAAGGGCCTAATCATTCAGGGTTTGCATTATAATACATTTTTGCATTTTCAAAACAGGACGCCAACTTTCCAGAAGCCAGCGAGAGGATAACAAAGTTGCAAGAGAGAAGAGCAAGAACAGGTAAGAGACAATGGCACAATCTGTCTAAATTTGAATGCTGGAGAATACACCTGAACATTCATATTCAGGAGTGTTCCTATACACCTATATATTCGGAGGAGGAGGGGGGGGGGGGGGCTGCAGCCGTATTAGCCTAGGGCGGCCAGAACCCTTAATCAGGCCCTGGGTGTGTCTGATGTCTCAAAGCAAAATGGAGTTTCCCACTCAGCGGCAGGCATATCCAGCTAAAAATAGATTAACCTCTGCAGTGAATATCTTTTTAGATTATTATTATTATTATATTTTATTTGTAAGGCACCACAAAGTGTCCACAGCGCCGTACAGGAACAAACAATAGGACAGTACAAGGTATAACATTACAGTATAATAAACAAGCAGCATAATAACTCAGGCAGCTCAGATCACAGCTAAAGAAAGGGTGATGGTGAGGGAAAGTCAGCACAGCAGGAAACCTGCTGTGCCCAAGTGTTGGCGCAGCAACAGGTTAAGAGCTATAGAAATATTTCATTCTCATGCTCATATGACAGAAGTGCACACAACCCTAGTAGGTGCCAGGCTAAGGCAACATGTGGGCTTATTATTTGTTGAAAATCCACATATGTGGTTCATAAAAAAATATCATGCTACTTACCAATTATCTATACAGCCATAGTCATATTTTGCACAGATTTCAAAACGAATAGTAATTATAATTACTAGTCTTAATCAATAAAGTGCTGATATATTACGCAGAACTATTTTTTTTATCATAATTCTATAGTAGAAAAAGAATGATAGGATTGGTATATTTCTCACCTGCCTGGAAGCCTGCAGAATATTTCACTTCTCCTTTTTAGGTTTGAAATATGATACAGTAATATAATAAATGTTATCCTTAGAAACTAGTCACATACTTTGTTTAAAAACAATAAACAAAAGTTTATTTGAACAAAAAAAAGAAACTAGTCACAGTATCCAATATGGATTCATTTTTAGACTTCAGTTCCTAATTATCTGGAAATATGAAAATAAATTTAGTTCCTTCATTTTCTCATAGGACCTCTATTTTTAATTGCACCACACTTTAATGTCAGAAAAGTTTTAGTAGCAATATAGTGAAACCAGAGTACTACTAGGTGTCATTAAAAACTAAATGGCACAGTTCTAATGCTCTATGTTGTAAAGTTATCAAACAGCTTCTGCACTGGGTTTAATATCTTTGTGCATCATTTGCAAATGGGCAACAATTTCGCTCATGATGACACTGAGATCATACTGTTCCATATGCATAATGTTCCACTCACAGTTTAGTGCCAAGCTCAGAGCATATATCAGCAAAACAAGATTTTGTTATGAGATATTTCAATGAGAAATAAGGGGTAGGGAAAGGGTGAACATGTAGGAGTTACCTACTTTGCTATATGGTGCAAGACATTTGTCTTATGAGGGTAACTAAAGCAGCTCATTAGAAGAAATATGCAAAGCTCTATTTATTACGTGAGGTTTGAAAGTGGTAGGAGGAGTGCTTTGACCTAACTTTGTACCTGTCACCATGTGCATAGGGTAATAGAAACACACATGGGACTGATGTGAATGAGTTCTCTGTACAGCGCTGCGGAATTAGTGGCGCTATATAAATAAATGATGATGATGATGGGCAATATGCATTTAAAACAACTCAACAGACAATTTATTTTTTCATGAACCAAAGTGTGCTCAGTGCCCAACTACAGTTGGCCCTTTGTGAGATGCCCCTACTTGCAATGCACCACTCGTTCTCAAATGACCATCAGTTTTCACAAGTCACTTTATTCTCTTCTGCTAATTAGTTACATGAAATAAAGACATGTTGCCCTAGAAACACTATTTGCATACTGTATACCTTCATTCCTATAAAAAATGTAAAAAATGACTTTCATTAAAGGGTAATGTATTCTATGATACATTCAAAGAGGCATCCATTCAGCTTTCACAGCAATACAGATAGCAGAGTGTATTTTGAAACCAAATGAAAACTACAAGTATGACAATAGATAACTGCAGAGTGGATATGCAAATTGTACATGGTAGATGGAATCTTGATGTGCTATCATATCTGCTCTGCGCCATGAGAACACTCGCTTATTTTAAATTTCCAGTATAAAATTACTCAGCTGTATAGCAAATAATTGTTGACATTTGTGTAATATAAATGCAAAAGTGCTAAGCTTCTTTTGCAAGCAACACTAAGCTAGCACTGTACTAAGCTAGCACTGTACTAAGCTTGCCATTACTGTGCACCAGCAGTACTGCAGGACTCACATTAACAGAATGGAAAGGGCTATTTTTTACAATGTCATATTATTCAGAGGTCAGTGTTTGCTGAACTGTACTATAAAAATCAGACTTTATCAAGGGAGAAAGAATAGCATGGCAAGCACTGGGGAGGATGACGACTAAAGCAAAATTTTAAAAACTGCAAAATATCTACCACATTCCTCATTTGCACATAAAATTATGGGCAACACGGTGGCTTAGTGGTTAGGACTTCTCCCTTACAACACAGGGGTTATGTGTTCAATTCCCGACCATGGCCTTATCTGTGAGGAGTTTGTATATTTTCCCCGTGTTTGTGTGGGTTTCCTCCGGGTGCTCCGGTTTCCTCCCACACTCCAAAAACACTCTGGTAGGTTAATTGGCTGCTATCAATATTGACCTGTATGTGTGTGTCTATGTTAGAGAATTTAGACTAAGGCAGGGACTGATTTGAGTTCTCTGTACAGCGTTAGAGCATGACAGGAGCATGGCACAGAAATACTATCTACAGACAGACTGTTTCACCATCCTTGGGACTCATAAGTGCAGGAAAAGTTATAGAGACAGCCTCACTGAAACAATGAAGGAAATAGAAACATATACAAAAATAGTGATCATTGAATGCTTGCTAATGGTCCACATGTAATTTATGTTAGATATAGTTTAACATAGAAGTTGTGGTTTTAAAAAGGATCACAGAACTTGATTGTAGTTCTGACCAGTGTCGGACTGGGGCATAAAGGGCCCACCGGGGGACTGCAACACTAGGGGCCCACCAGAGTGGGTGTGGTCAGCCATCATAGAGGCGGGACCAGAAACTAGAGGGGGAGTTGTCAGTCCACGAAGGAAAGCTAGCACCTTAGTGTAGTATATAAAGAATGCAGTGTGTGTATAAAGAATACACGGTCTTGACCTGCCCCTTAGATTGGGCAGAACAGTCACCAAAAATCGGGATTATCCCACTAGACCAGGCTTGGCTAACCTGTGGCCCTCCAGGTGTTGTGAAACTATAAGCCCCAGCATGCTTTGCCAATATATAGCAGCTTATTGCTGGAAGGATATGCTGGGACTTGTAGTTTCACAACATCTGGAGTACCACAGGTTAGCCAAGCCTGCACTAGACTCAGATCATTTGACAGACTGTCCTACCTGTTGTTGTCACTTTTTCCACCTGTGGTTGCTGGTTTCTTTAGTTGTGGCTTGTCTGGATCCTGGAATGTTGAGGGCCCTATTTGGAAAAAATAATGGGTACATTTAGAAACGCCAACCATCACTGCCATTAAATCAACAGCACCCACATTTAATAATTAGGCCTCTCTCCAGCCTCAACATTAAAGTAATAGTGCACACATTTGATAAATAGATCTATTTCCCTTCAACCAACCAACATTAAATTAATAGTATTCCCATTTAATAAATAAACCTATTACCCTCCCTCCAAACAGCCCCAGCAATAAATTAATAGTATTTACGTTCAATACATCCATTTCCCACGACCATTCCTAGCATTAAATAATTTTCACATTTAATAGATAGCCCTCCTCCCCACATTCAATTATAGACCCAAACCACCTCAGAATTAAAGGTCCCATCACCCCCCTCCCTAAAGTGTTCTCTGTGCAGCCCCCCTCACTATAGTTTAGCATAGGCAGCCCCCCTCACTACAGTTTAGTATAGTCAGCCCCCCTATAGTTTAGTATAGATAGGCAGCTCCCCTATGCCATATAGCAGTGCCCCCAAAACAATGTTATGCCACACAGGGACCACAAAACAATGTTATGCCACACAGTAGTGCGTGCCCCCAATGATATGCCACACAGTAGTGCGTGCCCCCAATGATATGCCACACAGTAGTGCCCGAATGATATGCCACACAGTAGTGCTCCAATGTTATGCCACACAGTAGTGCCCCAACGATATGCCACACAGTAGTGCTCCAATGATATGCCACACAGTAGTGCCCCAATGTTATGCCACGCAAGTGTCCCCAATTCATATTATGCCTGCAATAGTGCCCCCTAATTCACATGCCATGCAATAGTGCTCTCAACACACACACACATTTATATATATATATATATATATATATATATATATATATATATATATATATATATATATATATATATATATAGATAGATAGATAGATATACACATATACATATATAAGTCACTCATCCACCACATCTTGAATGTGACAAATTGTTCCTTGGTGGAAAATTGTGAGAAGCCCGAGCATTTGGTCTCCTTGGGTTGCCTATCATGAGGATCTCAGACATATTTGATCAACCTAATTCCCCACCATATCTTCTAGAGTCTCTAACACTTATCGCCATAATCGATGATCCCCCCCCCTTTACATTCCCCTAATAACAGGTCCCTCCTATACTCCCCCCCCTCTCCCCGCTGCAATGCAGAATCCTCCTCTGTGGACTTGGAAGGTGAACTTTCAATAAAGTTCAGTAAAAGTTTCACTTTGCATAATTTATTACTGGGAACCTTATTGTTTTTAAGTTTTGTTCCCCCTACTTGATTATCATTTTTCACTTGTTTTTCTTTTTTCTTTTTTAGTCACTATATAATAATTCTCACTTTCATTAGGTTATATCAAAACATATAAAAATTACATAAAAAACTAAGCATGACATTATCACTTATACTTGATAGCACAAAATAAGGGGTTAAAGTCTACTTACCCATATGTTGATGCAGCCTCTCTGCTCCTTCTCCCTTCGGCGGCGGCGGGAACATCAGCTGACAGGGGGAGGGGGCAGGTCACATGATCGCAGCTGCGATTGTATTTGAAAGATGACTGGCTGTCACACTGGCCTCCAGGTAAGCTCCGCCTACTGCTCAAAGGGGGTGTGGCCGTAAGGTAGCCGGGCCTACTGGTGATTTTACCGGTAGTCCTGTGGGTCAGTCCGACGCTGGTTCTGACCATATTCAAATCCAAGAGGATCTTAAGATGCATTTCGATTTGAATCTGGGTGTAAGCACGCTCTGCCTTAACAGTACTGTAGACAGACAGAATAGGCTGCAGTATATGCACAAGCATATGTTCAATGTAAGGTCACACCAAAAAGCATAGAAAAACATTTATATTATAAAATATATTTTACTTATTTTTTCATATTTTTATATTAAAAATATAAAAATATTCTTTATGCGTACTATACATACAATGCATTTTTATGGTCTGTCTCACTGGCATACACATATTCGGTAAAATCTAGGGACATGCATACATGTACTTTTCCAAACAAGCACTATGCCATGCCAGTCATCACTATGAGGCATATTCAATTGTTGGTGTTACTGCCAAAAGTAACGCGCCGCGCGCACTATTACCGTCATTACGGTAATAGTGCGCATAAATACCATTATTACGGTACTTTTCTCAATGGATATCAGCTCGTGGCCCAGGGAGCTGCGAGCTGAAATCCGGCTTACTATTACCGTGATACCGGTAATAGTTTTTTCACGTCGGAAACCGTGAACAATTGAATATGCCCCTATGAGTAGCTGGTGCAAATGATATGCCTGAAACCAAGTGTACTTAAGAGAAGCCCAGGACTTCAATCATCTGAATATTTTTCAGCATGACCTCGGCAGGTCTTTACTGTACATTGCTGAGGTCTGTCCGTCCCTTCCCATCCCTCTTCCGCCCTTCATAGGCAGTTGTTAATGTCATTTGCGTTCAGACATGAATTGAATGTAATTGCATGAATTGACATAAGGTCCGTTTCTGAGTATCTATAGAGCTATTTCATGCGGGATACAGCGGATCTGTGTCCATGAATCAGGCCCATGATGTAGATGATGATGCAAAGTGCGATGTATGAGATGTAAGTATGGAATAGAGTATGTAAGGCGAGAATAGATATGTGATATGTGAGTTGGTGTTCTCAGATAAAAATTCACTACTTTTAACAAACAATTTTATGACTAATAGGGACCTATTTTTAAATGTATAACCCTCTACTTCATGGTTACATCTGACCGCCCACATTAATTCATAAGATGATTTGGAAACAGAGTTTTAAAGAAAAATGTTGTGCTCATAAACAAACAATATATAAATCCCTATGTGTCAGCATATACATAAAGGGGGATTTTGTGCACAATATAGCTATATTGGGATAAGCTCACCTGCCAGCACCAAGGCATCTCCTGTAGGTAAGTCACTTGCCAGTGAAACAAATATATTTTCAGGGTATCACTTTTAAAACCTTCCCTGAATCTCCATTTTCTAAAGCATGCAGCACCTGACTAGAAATTATTGAAAGAAAAGAAGGTGAGCTTCTTTAAAGTAAAGAAATGTGTGCAAGTGAATAAAATCATTTGAGACAGCAGCCAAGGACAATTAAGACCAATGTGTATGTGCAAACAAGAATTATAAAGCGTTACCTGATATTTCAGATAAAAAAATAACTTGAAAATGTGATTATTTGACTAACAACAACAACTGTGGGGCATAACTCCACAACAGGGATGGATTGGGAACTTAAAGTGGCCCTGGAAAAAATTATTGAAGTGGCCTGATGTGGGCAAGCCCACAATGGACAGCTAGCACCAAAGTGTAGTATATAAAGAATGCAGTGTATATATAGAGTACACAGTCTTGTCCTGCCCCTTAGATTAGGCAGAACAGTCATCAAAAATCAGGATGGGCCCACTAGAATCAGAACATTTGACAGACTATCCTGCTCTATCCTACCTGTTCTTGTCACTTTCACCACCTTTGGCTGCTGGTTTCTTTAATTGTGGCTTATCTGGGTCCTGGAATGTTGGGGCCCTATTTGGAAAAAGATGGGTACATTTAGAAAATTCCAACCAGCCCTGGCGTTAAATCAATAGCACCCACGATTAATAAATAGGCCTTCCCCCAGCCTCAAAATTAAAATAATAGTATTCCCATTTGATAAATAGATCTATATCCCTCCAATCAACCTCAACATTAAAGTAATAGTATTCCCATTTATTAAGTAAACCTATTTCCCCTTCCTCCAAAGAGCCCCAGCAATAAATTAATAGTGTTTACATTTCATAAATATACCTATTTCCCGCAACCATCACTGCCATTAAATAATTCATATACACATTTAATAAAGAGACCTCAATCTCCCTAAACTCACCCCCACATTCAATTAATAGCCCCCAAACCACCCCATCTTAAATGATTAGTCCCCACTATTAAATTGCCCCACCATCACCCCACAAAGAAATTAGCACCCAATAATTAGCCAATACCTACCTCTCACACACTGCATTACTCAGTGCCTTTCTGCCCCCCTCCCCCTTCTTCATCACTCTGTGCCATCCAGCCCCTTCGCCCTTTTTTTTTCATCACTCAGTGCTTTTCTGCCTCCCCTTCATGTGCCATGCTGCTTACCCCCCTTCATCACTCTGTGCCATCCAGCCCCTCCCCCCTTCTTCATCACTTGGTGCCTTTCTGCCCCCCCTCCTTCATCACTCTGTGCCTTTCTGCTTCCCTCTTTTTGTCTCAGTTCGTTTACTTACCTTTGTATTGGCTTCTTTCACCTCTTCTCTTCTCTTTTTTTCTTCTCTTCTTGCCTTTCATCGCTCTGTTCCATGCTGCTTCCCCCCTTCATTACTCTGTGCCATGCTGCTTCTCCCCCCCTCATCACTGTGCCATGCTGCTCCCCCCTTCATTCCTCTGTGCCATGCTGCTTCCCCCCTTCATTACTGTGCCATGCTGCTCCCCCCCTTCATCACTCTGTGCCATGCTGATTCCCATCCCCCTTCATCACTCTGTGTCATCCTGCCCCCCTCTTCCTCATTCGGAGCCTTTCTGCCCCCCCCCACCCTTCATCAATCTGTGCCTTTCTGCTTTCCACCCCTTGCCTCCGTTCCTCTACTTACCTTTGTATTGGCATCTTTCATCTCTTCTCTTTTCTTTTCTTCTTCTCTTCTTGTATTCTATCTTCTTGCTTGCTCCTCTCTGCACCGCTCCTCACTGAATATCGGGCGTGTTGTGGTGACGTCACGCTCAAAGCATTTACGTTTAATATACCTATTTCCTACAACCATCACTGCCATTAAATAATTCATATGCATATTTAATAAATAGACCTCATTATCCCCAAATATCCCCACATTCAATTAATAGCCCCCGAACCACCTAAGGATTAATGTAAAGGTCCCATCACCCCATCCTAAATTAATAACCCCACTATTAAATTAAATAGCTCCACCATTACCCCACAAATTAAATAGCGCCCATTAAATAATTAGCTTCAACCTACACTCCACCATTAAATGAATAACCTACCTCACTCAGTATAGTACCATAGCAGCTCCCACCCTTCCCTCACACAATTCAGTGATATAGCAACCCCCCCTTCTCTCATATAGTTTAGTAGTATATCAGTCCCCCTTCTCTCATAAGTTTAGTAGTATAGCAGCACCTCCCTTCTCTCACATAATTTAGTAGTATATCAGCCCCCCCCTTACATAGTTTAGCAGCCCCTTCCCTCACACTTACCTTGCTTGAGCAATGCTGTACTGCTATCTCCTCTCTTTGCATCGGATGGGACCTATCTCGTGGTGCACGTCCCATGTGGCATCCAGCAGTACTGGGACTGGACGAGGCCACACTAGGAGGGGAGGAGAGATCCACGGCCAAATTAAAGAAGGTAGCTGGCCTTGAAGTATGGGCCAGCCACCCACTACCACGCTGCCCCCTGCTGTCGCCCAGCACCCACTCGCTGGCACTTAATCGGGCTAAACAAAATTTTTTTTAAAATTAAATATCCTTCCAAAAAAAAACATTTGGTAGCCTCCTGTGGCCACCGGTAGGTTCTATGGGCAATCCCCCCCTGCTCCACAAGCACCACAAAATATATACAGAAATCATTGTGTACAAATAAGCTCTTACTTGCTATAGTAATCATTGTGGTATAGTCTCTCAAGTTCCAAAGAAATTATTTGTTCAATGTTCTGGTAGCATTATGCACAGCAGTCCCCCTATATAAGAAAGTATAAAGCCAGGCCTTTTTCTTCTATAGCTTTTTTTAATATGCATTATTTAGAAATAAGCGCCTGAGGAAGAATTAGATCATATAAATTTAATAACTGTAACTCCTTTGTCCTGGGGTGCCCAGAATGTTGTGTGTGCAGTCCATATTTCTAATAACATACTGCAAAATACAAAACATCTTAACTTATATTATGGTATGTGAACTTTTACATATACAGTATATTTGTGAATGCTTAGAATGTATTATATTATTTTATCAACTCTTATTTTAATAGACCACTAAACCCCAAAATTTAAATATTCAGATATGAAACATAACGGTAAAATACATGCATAGTGTTAACCTGATATTCCACTGTAACACATTTAAAGCTTCTCCCATATATTTTGGACAGTGTCTGATACAGGTTAAAAAGCTTAGACTGCAGTCATTTGAGCTACAGTGAACCTGCACCTGTGTGTAAATCCACAAATCTATATAGTGCACTTCTATATAGCAAGTCTACCAAGCTGTTGCACATTCTCTGTCTGTTGTGTTAGTGGAGCACATCCCTCCTAACACTGGATCCTACTGCAGAGAAGTGACAGTAGATATATGTAGTTAAATATAAATCAATTTGTCGCTTTACTTACTGTTTCAGCTTTGTGTCTCTTTAAGGGGTATATTTACTAAACTGCGGGTTTGAAAAAGTGGAGATGTTGCCTATAGCAACCAATCAGATTCTAGCTATCATTTTGTAGAGTGCACTAAATAAATGACAGATAG